>NC_080380.1:77172847-77407642 GCF_014773155.1 Arachis stenosperma | reverse complement strand
TTGGGCACGGCCAAGACTCATAAAAGTAGCTGTGTTCAAGAATCATCATACTTAACTAGGAGAATCAATAACTAGGAGAATCTATCTGGATTCTGAGTTCCTATAGAAGCCAATCATTCTGAATTTCAAAGGATAAAGTGAGATGCCAAAACTGTTCAGAGGCAAAAAGCTAAAGCCCCGCTCATCTAATTAATACTGATCTTCATAGATGTTTTTGGAGTTCAGTGCATATTCTCTTCTTTTTATCTTATTTGATTTTCAGTTGCTTGGAGACAAGCAACGATTTAAGTTTGGTGTTGTGATGAGCGGATAATTTGTACGCTTTTTGGCACTGTTTTTAGTATGTTTTTAGTATATTTTAGTTAGTTTTTAGTATATTTTTATTAGTTTTTAGTTAAAATTCACTTTTCTGGACTTTACTATGAGTTTGTGTGTTTTTCTGTGATTTCAGGTATTTTCTGGCTGAAATTGAGGGACTTGAGCAAAAATCTGATTCAGAGACTGAAAAGGACTGCAGATGCTGTTGGATTCTGACCTCCCTGCACTCAAAGTGGATTTTCTAGAGCTACAGAAGCCCAATTGGCGCGCTCTCAACGGCGTTGGAAAGTAGACATTCTGGGCTTTCCAGCAATATATGATAGTTCATACTTTGCTCAAGATTTGATGGCCCAAACCGGCGTTCAAAGTCACCTTCAGAATTCCCAGCGTTAAACGCCGGAACTGGCACCAAAGTGGGAGTTAAACGCCCAAACTGGCACAAAAGCTGGCGTTTAACTCCAAGAAGAGTCTCTACACGAAAATGCTTCAATGCTCAGCCCAAGCACACACCAAGTGGGCCCGGAAGTGGATTTTTATGTCATTTACTCATCTTTGTAATTCTTAAGCTACTAGTTCCCTATAAATAGGACCTTTTACTATTGTATTTGACATCTTGGTAGCTATCTTTAGTCTTATGCTATCTTTTGATCATGTTTTTATGATTGAACCCTCTTTGGGAGGCTGGCCTCACGGCCATGCCTAGACCTTGTTCTTATATATTTTCAACGGTGGAGTTTCTACACACCATAGATTAAGGTGTTGAGCTCTGCTGTACCTCGAGTATTAATGCAATTACTATTGTTCTTCTATTCAATTCAGCTTGTTCTTATTCCAAGATATCATTTGTCCTTCAACTTGATGAATGTGATGATCCGTGACACTCATCATCATTCTCACCTATGAACGCGTGACCGTCAATCACCTCCGTTCTACCTTAGATTGGGTAGATATCTCTTGGGTTCTTTAACCGGAATCTTTGGTGCACGAAATTGCAATCACACTTTTGCAACCCCGCACAACTAACCAGCAAGTGCACTGGGTCGTCCAAGTAATACCTTACGTGAGTAAGGGTCGATCCCACGGAGATTGTCGGCTTGAAGCAAGCTATGGTTATCTTGTAACTCTTAGTCAGGATATTAAAGATTATCAGGATTGATTGTAAAAAGCAAAAGAACATAAAACAGGTACTTGAAATGCAGTGATGGAGAATAGGTTGAGGTTTTGGAGATGCTCTGTCTTCTGAACCTCTGCTTTCCTACTGTCTTCTTCTTCAACACGCAAGACTCCTTCCATGGCAAGCTGTATGCAAGGGTTTCACCGTTGTCAGTGGCTACCTCCCATCCTCTCAGTGGAAATGTTCAACGCACCCTGTCACGGCACGGCTATCCATCTGTCGGTTCTCAATCAGGCCGGAATAGAATCCAATGATTCTTTTGCGTCTGTCACTAACGCCCCGCCCTCAGAAGTTTGAAGCTCGTCACAGTCATTCAGTCATTGAATCCTACTCAGAATACCACAGACAAGGTTTAGACCTTCCGGATTCTCTTGAATGCCGCCATCAGTTCTAGCTTATACCACGAAGATTCTGATTAAGGAATCCAAGAGATATCTACTCAATCTAAGGTAGAACGGAGGTGGTTGTCAGGCACGCGTTCATAGTTGAGAATACGATGAGTGTCACGGATCATCACATTCATCCGGGTTAAGAACAAGTGATATCTTAGAACGGAAGCGAACATGATTGAATAAGAAACAGTAGTAATTGCATTAATCCATCAAGACACAGCAGAGCTCCTCACCCCCAACCATGGGGTTTAGAGACTCATGCCGTAGAATGTACACAAAGAAACGTGTAAAGTGTCATGAGGTACAGATACAATGTCAAAAGATCCTATTAATAGTGAACTAGTAACCTAGGGTTTACAGAAATGAGTAAATGACAGAAAAATCCACTTCCGGACCCACTTGGTGTGTGCTTGGGCTGAGCATTGAAGCATTTTCGTGTAGAGACTCTTCTTGGAGTTAAACGCCAGCTTTTGTGCCAGTTTGGGCGTTTAACTCCCACTTTGGTGCCAGTTCCGGCGTTTAACGCTGGAAATTCTGAAGGTGACTTTGAACGCCGGTTTGGGCCATCAAATCTCGGACAAAGTATGGACTATTATACATTGCTGGAAAGCCCAGGATGTCTACTTTCCAGCACCGTTGAGAGCGCGCCAATTGGGCTTCTGTAGCTCCAGAAAATTCACTTCGAGTGCAGGGAGGTCAGAATCCAACAGCATCTGCAGTCCTTTTCAGCCTCTAAATCAGATTTTTGCTCAGATCCCTCAATTTCAGCCAGAAAATACCTGAAATCACAGAAAAACACACAAACTCATAGTAAATTCCAGAAAAGTGAATTTTAACTAAAAGCTAATAAAAATATACTAAAAACTAACTAAATCATACTAAAAACATACTAAAAACAATGCCAAAAAGCGTATAAATTATCCGCTCATCACAACACCAAACTTAAATTGTTGCTTGTCCCCAAGCAACTGAAAATCAAAATAGAATAAAAAGAAGAGATATACTATAGACTCCAAAATATCAAAGAAACATAGTTCCAATTAGATGAGCGGGAGCTTTTTGCTTCCGAACAGTTTTGGCACCTCGCTTTATCCTTTGAGGTTCAGAATGATTGGCATCCATAGAAACTCAGAATTCAGATAGTGTTATTGATTCTCCTAGTTAGGTATGATGATTCTTGAACACAGCTACTTTATGAGTCTTGGCCGTGGCCCAAAGCACTCTGTCTTCCAGTATTACCACCGGATACATACATGCCACAGACACATAATTGGGTGAACCTTTTCAGATTGTGACTCAGCTTTGCTAGAGTCCCCAATTAGAGGTGTCCAGGGTTCTTAAGCACACTCTTTTTACCTTGGATCACGACTTTAACTGCTCAGTCTCAAGTTTTCACTTGACACCTTCACGCCACAAGCACATGGTTAGGGACAGCTTGGTTTAGCCGCTTAGGCCAGGATGTTATTCCTGTAGGCCCTCCTATCCACTGATGCTCAAAGCCTTGGATCCTCTTTATTACCCTTGCCTTTTGGTTTAAAGGGCTATTGGCTTCTTCTGCTTGCTCTTTCTTTTTCTCTTTTCTATTTCTCTTTTTTTTCGTTTTTTTTAATACACTGCTTTTTCTTGCTTCAAGAATCATTTTTATGATTTTTCAGATCCTCAATAACAGTTCTCCTTTTCCATCATTCTTTCAAGAGCCAACAATTTTAACATTCTTAAAACAACAAATTCAAAAGACATATGCACTGTTCAAGCATTCATTCAGAAAACAAAAAGTATTGCCACCACATCAAACTAATTCAACTAGTTTCAGAGATGAATTCGAAATCCTGTACTTCTTGTTCTTTTGTGATTAAAGCATTTTTTCATTTAAGAGAGGTGATGGATTCATAGGACATTCATAGCTTTAAGGCATAGACACTAAGACACTAATGATCATAAGACACAAACATAGATAAATATAAGCATAGAAATTCGAAAAATAGAAAATAAAGAACAAGGAGATTAAAGAACGGGTCCACCTTAGTGATGGCGGCTTGTTCTTCCTCTTGAAGATCTTATGGAGTGCTTGAGCTCCTCAATGTCTCTTCCTTGTCTTTGTTGCTCCTCTCTCATGATTCTATGATCTTCTTTAATTTCATGGAGGAGGATGGAATGTTCTTGGTGCTCCACCCTTAGTTGTCCCATGTTGGAACTCAATTCTCCTAGGGAGGTGTTGATTTGCTCCCAATAGTTTTGTGGAGGGAAGTGCATCCCTTGAGATGAATCTCTCCATCTCCCATGGCTCTGAGGTGGAAGCTTTTGCCTTCCCTTTCATCTTTCTAGAGGTTTCTCCGGCCTTAGGTGCCAAAAATGGTTATGGAGAAACAAAAAGCAATGCTTTTACCACACCAAACTTAGAAGGTTTGCTCGTCCTCGAGCAAAAGAAGGAAGAAGAGAGAGAGTGGTGGGGTAGGTGGGGATTCTGTGGGGCTCACAGATCCTGAGGTGTCAAGGATAATTCATCCCTGCACCAAGTGGCAAGCAAAAATGCTCCTACTGCCAATCCTGGCGTTAAACGCCGGGCTGGTGCCCATTTGTGGTGTTTAACGCCAGCTTGGTGCCCATTCCTGGCGTTTAACGCCAGTCTGGTGCCCCTTTCTGGCGTTAAACGCCCAGAATGGTGCCAGACTGGGCGTTAAACGCCCATTTGCTGCCTTTACTGGCGTTTAAACGCCAGCAAGGTTTTCCTCCAGGGTGAGCTATTTTTTTTCTGTTTTTTTCATTCTGTTTCTGCTTTTTCAATTGATTTTGTGACTTTCCATGATCATCAACCTATAGAAAACATAAAATAACAAAGGAAAATAATAAATATAACATTGGGTTGCCTCCCAATAAGCGCTTCTTTAATGTCAGTAGCTTGACAGTGGGCTCTCATGGAGCCTCACAGATGTTCAGAGCAATGTTGGAACCTATCCAACACCAAACTTAGAGTTTGGTTGTGACCTCCCAACACCAAACTTAGAGTTTGACTGTGGGGGCTCTATTTGACTCTATTTTGAGAGAAGCTCTTTATGCTTCCACTCCATGGTTACAGAAGGAGAACCTTGAGTCTTATAGTTTGCATTGTCTGTAAGCCACGGAGCTTCCTGAATAGCAAATAATTGCTCATCCGGAAAGGCTTCAGAGATCTCAGTAGGAGGGAGAGATGCTCCTGCTACTGGTTCTATCCGGGACAGGTGATCAGCTACTTGATTCTCTGTCCCTTTTCTTTCTCTTATTTCTATATCAAACTCCTGCAGAAGCAACACCCATCTTATGAGCCTGGGTTTTGAATCCTGCTTTGTGAGTAGATATTTAAGAGCAGCATGGTCAGTGTACACAATCACTTTTGATCCTACTAAATAAGATCTGAACTTGTCAAGGGCATAAACCACTGCAAGTAACTCCTTTTCTGTGGTTGTGTAGTTCTTCTGTGCATCATTTAGAATACGGCTGCCATAATGAATGACGTGCAGAAGCTTACCATGCCTTTGTCCCAGTACTGCACCAATGGCATGGTCACTGGCATCACACATTAGTTCAAATGGTAATGTCCAGTCTGGTGCAGAGATGACTGGTGCTGTGACCAGCTTAGCTTTTAGAGTTTCAAACGCCTGCAGACACTCATTATCAATAATAAATGGAGTGTCAGCAGCTAGCAGATTACTCAGAGGTTTGGCAATTTTTGAAAAATCCTTTATAAACCTTCTGTAGAATCCTGCATGCCCCATAAAGCTTCTGATTGCCTTAACATTGGTAGGTGGTGGTAATTTTTCAATTACTTCAACTTTAGCTTGATCCACCTCTATTCCTTTGTTTGAAATTTTATGCCCAAGGACAATTCCTTCAGTCACCATAAAGTGACATTTTTCCCAGTTTAAAACTAGGTTGGTCTCTTGGCATCTTTTCAGAACAAGTGCTAGATGGTTAAGGCAGGAGCTGAATGAGTCTCCAAATACTGAAAAGTCATCCATGAAGACTACCAAAAATTTCTTTACCATATCTGAGAAGATAGAGAGCATGCACCTCTGAAAGGTTGCAGGTGCATTGCACAGACCAAAAGGCATCCTTCTGTAGGCAAATACTCCAGAAGGACATGTAAATGCTGTTTTCTCTTGGTCCTGAGGATCTACTGCAATTTGGTTGTAACCTGAGTAGCCGTCCAAAAAACAGTAGTATTCATGACCTGCTAGTCTCTCTAGCATCTGGTCTATGAATGGTAAAGGAAAATGATCCTTTCTGGTGACTGTATTGAGTCTTCTGTAGTCAATACACATGCGCCACCCTGTAACTGTTCTTGTTGGAACTAGTTCATTCTTTTTATTATGAACCACTGTCATGCCTCCCTTCTTAGGGACAACGTGGACAGGGCTCACCCAGGGGCTATCAGAAATAGGATAAATGATCCCAGCCTCTAGTAACTTAGTGACCTCTTTCTGCACCACCTCCTTCATGGCTGGATTTAGCCGCCTTTGTGGTTGAACCACTGGCTTAGCATCATCCTCCAATAGGATCTTGTGCATGCATCTTGCTGGGCTAATGCCCTTAAGATCACTTATGGACCACCCAAGAGCTGTCTTGTGTGTCCTTAGCACTTGAATTAGTGCTTCCTCTTCCTGTGGATTTAGAGCAGAGCTTATGATCACTGGAAAAGTGTCACCTTCTCCCAGAAATGCATATTTCAGGGATGGTGGTAGTGGTTTGAGCTCTGGTTTAGGAGGCTTATCTTCTTCCTGAGGAATTTTCAGAATTTCTTTTATTTCCTTTAGTTCCTCCAGATCAGGCTGAACATCTTTAAAGATGTCATCTAGCTCTGATTCAAGACTTTCAGTCATATTGACCTCCTCCACCAAAGAGTCAATAATATCAGTGCTCATGCAGTCATTTGATGTGTCTGGATGCTGCATAGCTTTGACAACATTCAACTTGAACTCATCCTCATTGACTCTCAGGGTTATTTCCCCTTTTTGTACATCAATGAGAGTTCGTCCAGTTGCTACTAAAGGTCTTCCTAGAATGAGAGTTGCACTCTTGTGCTCCTCCATTTCCAGCACTACAAAGTCAGTTGGAAAGGCAAATGGCCCAACCTTGACAATCATGTCCTCAATTATGCCTGATGGATATTTAATGGAGCCATCAGCAAGTTGGAGGCATATCCGGGTTGGTTTGACTTCTTCAGTCAACCCAAGCTTTCTGATAGTGAATGCAGGTATTATATTGATGCTTGCTCCAAGGTCACACAGGGCTGTCTTGGTGCAAGCACCTTCTAATGTGCATGGTATCATAAAGCTTCCTGGATCTTGAAGCTTTTCTGGTAAGCTTTTCAGAATGACTGTACTGCATTCTTCAGTGAGAAACACTTTTTCAGTTTCTCTCCAATCCTTCTTATGACTTAAGATCTCTTTCATGAATTTAGCATAAGAAGGTATTTGCTCAAGTGCCTCTGCAAACGGAATCTTTATTTCAAGAGTCCTTAGATAGTCTGCAAAGCGGGCAAATTGCTTAGCCTGTTCCGCTTGCCGGAGTTTCTGAGGATAAGGCATCTTGGCTTTATATTCTTCAACCTTAGTTGCTGCAGGTTTATTTCCTACAGAAGTGGTTGGAGAAGCCTGCTTAAGGGGGTTGTTATCAGCACTTGCAAGTGTCTGACCCCTTTGTGGCGTTTGAACGCCAGACTTGGCTACCCATTGGGTGTTTAACGCCAACTTTTCCCCCTTTTCTTGCGTTTGAAC
Source organism: Arachis stenosperma (assembly GCF_014773155.1). Taxonomy (NCBI): domain Eukaryota; kingdom Viridiplantae; phylum Streptophyta; class Magnoliopsida; order Fabales; family Fabaceae; genus Arachis; species Arachis stenosperma. Next base: position 77,400,005 of record NC_080380.1, on the reverse strand, counting down.
GCCAGAACTGGGCAGGGAATGGGCGTTTAACGCCAGCTTTCCCCCCTTTTCTGGCGTTTGAACGCTAATAGTATTCCTCTCTGGGCTCTTACTGTCCTCAGAGGGATTTTGGATAGTGGTTTGGCTATCCTCTGTCAATTGTTCTTTCATTGACTTTTTGCTACTTTGAGCAGTGTTATTCAATGTCTTCCCACTCCTCAGTTGAACTGCTTGGCATTCTTCTGTTATCTGTTTAGATAGCTGCTGTTTTGTCTGATTCAACTGTGATTCTATGTTCTTGTTAGCAATTTTAGTTTCTTGGAGCATCTCTTTAAATTCTGCTAACTGTTTTGTCATCAGGTGTAATTGTTGATTAAGCTCAATCATCTGTTCTTGAGGATTAGGATCAGTGGCTACTGCCATAACTTCTTCTTTTATAGAGAACTCATTGCTAGAGTACAAATGTTGATTTCTAGCAACAGTATCTATAAGCTCTTGAGCCTCCTCAATCGTCTTCCTCATATGTATAGATCCACCAGCTGAGTGGTCTAGAGACATCTGAGCTTTTTCTGTAAGCCCATAGTAGAAGATGTCTAACTGTACCCACTCTGAAAACATTTCAGAGGGGCATTTTCTTAGCATACCTCTATACCTCTCCCAAGCATTATAAAGGGATTCATTATCCTCTTGTTTAAAGCCTTGGATGTCCAGCCTTAGCTGTGTCATCCTTTTTGGAGGGTAAAAGTGATTCAGGAATTTGTCTGATAACTGTTTCCATGTCTTTATGCTTGCTGTAGGTTGGTTATTCAACCACCTCTTAGCTTGATCTTTTACAGCAAATGGAAACAGTAATAGTCTATAGACATCCTGATCCACCTCTTTATCACGTACTGTGTCAGCAATTTGTAAGAATTGTGCCAGAAACTCAGTAGGTTCTTCCTGTGGAAGACCGGAATATTGGCAATTTCGCTGCACTATGATAATGAGTTGAGGATTTAGCTCAAAGCTGCTTGCTTTAATGGGAGGTATACAGATGCTACTCCCATATGCAGCTGTAATGGGGTTAGCATATGACCCCAGAGTCCTTCTGGACTGCTCAATTCCACTTAGGTCCATGATGGAGAAAGGGAAATGATATGGATTGCAAGTAGATTATTTATTTATTTATTTATTTATTTATTTAATTTTTTTTAAAGTGACCGAAAAAAAATATAAAATAAAATAAATAGAAAATAAAATAAAATTTTGAAAATTAACAAAAAAATAAAATCAAAGCAAATTGAAAACTGAATCAATTAGTTAATTAAAAAGATTTTGAAATCAGCAATTGAAAAGATATGATTGAAAATTATTTTGAAAAAGATTTGATTTTTTTTTAATGAGGAAAGAGAAAAACAACAAAATGACACCAAACTTAAAATTTTTAGAAAACCAAACACAAATTTTCGAAAATTTTAAAGGAAAACACAAAGAAGACACCAAACTTAAAATATAAAACTAAACTCAAATAAAAGACTCTAAACCAACAAAAATAAAACAGTCCTAATCTAAGCAACAAGATAAACCGTCAGTTGTCCAAACTCGAACAATCCCCGGCAACGGCGCCAAAAACTTGGTGCACGAAATTGTAATCACACTTTTGCAACCCCGCACAACTAACCAGCAAGTGCACTGGGTCGTCCAAGTAATACCTTACGTGAGTAAGGGTCGATCCCACGGAGATTGTCGGCTTGAAGCAAGCTATGGTTATCTTGTAACTCTTAGTCAGGATATTAAAGATTATCAGGATTGATTGTAAAAAGCAAAAGAACATAAAACAGGTACTTGAAATGCAGTGATGGAGAATAGGTTGAGGTTTTGGAGATGCTCTGTCTTCTGAACCTCTGCTTTCCTACTGTCTTCTTCTTCAACACGCAAGACTCCTTCCATGGCAAGCTGTATGCAAGGGTTTCACCGTTGTCAGTGGCTACCTCCCATCCTCTCAGTGGAAATGTTCAACGCACCCTGTCACGGCACGACTATCCATCTGTCGATTCTCAATCAGGCCGGAATAGAATCAAATGATTCTTTTGCGTCTGTCACTAACGCCCCGCCCTCAGAAGTTTGAAGCTCGTCACAGTCATTCAGTCATTGAATCCTACTCAGAATACCACAGACAAGGTTTAGACCTTCCGGATTCTCTTGAATGCCGCCATCAGTTCTAGCTTATACCACGAAGATTCTGATTAAGGAATCCAAGAGATATCTACTCAATCTAAGGTAGAACGGAGGTGGTTGTCAGGCACGCGTTCATAGTTGAGAATATGATGAGTGTCACGGATCATCACATTCATCCGGGTTAAGAACAAGTGATATCTTAGAACGGAAGCGAACATGATTGAATAAGAAACAGTAGTAATTGCATTAATCCATCAAGACACAGCAGAGCTCCTCACCCCCAACCATGGGGTTTAGAGACTCATGCCGTAGAATGTACACAAAGAAACGTGTAAAGTGTCATGAGGTATAGATACAATGTCAAAAGATCCTATTAATAGTGAACTAGTAACCTAGGGTTTACAGAAATGAGTAAATGACAGAAAAATCCACTTCCGGACCCACTTGGTGTGTGCTTGGGCTGAGCATTGAAGAATTTTCGTGTAGAGACTCTTCTTGGAGTTAAACGCCAGCTTTTGTGCCAGTTTGGGCGTTTAACTCCCACTTTGGTGCCAGTTCCGGCGTTTAACGCTGGAAATTCTGAAGGTGACTTTGAACGCCGGTTTGGGCCATCAAATCTCGGGCAAAGTATGAACTATTATACATTGCTGGAAAGCCCAGGATGTCTACTTTCCAACACCGTTGAGAGCGCGCCAATTGGACTTCTGTAGCTCCAGAAAATTTACTTCGAGTGCAGGGAGGTCAGAATCCAACAGCATCTGCAGTCCTTTTCAGCCTCTAAATCAGATTTTTGCTCAGATCCCTCAATTTCAGCCAGAAAATACCTGAAATCACAGAAAAACACACAAACTCATAGTAAAGTCCAGAAAAGTGAATTTTAACTAAAAACTAATAAAAATATACTAAAAACTAACTAAATCATACTAAAAACATACTAAAAACAATGCCAAAAAGCGTATAAATTATCCGCTCATCAATCTTCGTGGTATAAGCTAGAATTGATGACTGCATTCAAGAGAATCCGGAAGGTCTAAACCTTGTCTGTGGTATTCTGAGTAGGATTCAATGATTGAATGACTGTGACGAGCTTCAAACTCGCGATTGTGGGGCGTTAGTGACAGACGCAAAAGAATCACTGGATTATATTCCGACATGATCGAGAACCGATAGCTGGATAGCCGTGCCGTGACAGGGTGCGTTGAACATTTCCACTGAGAGGACGGGACTGTAGCCATTGACAACGGTGATGCCCAACATACAGCTTGCCATGGAAGGGAGTAAGAAGGATTGGATGAAGACAGTAGGAAAGCAAAGAGACGGAAGGGACAAAGCATCTCCATTCGCTTATCTGAAGTTCTCACCAATGATTTACATAATTATCTCTATCTTTATCTTTATGTTTTATTCATAAATCATCCATAACCATTTGAGTCTGCCTGACTGAGATTTACAAGGTGACCATAGCTTGCTTCATACCAACAATCTCCGTGGGATCGACCCTTACTCGCGTAAGGTTTATTACTTGGACGACCCAGTGCACTTGCTGGTTAGTTGTGTGAAGTTGTGTTTATGCCATGGTATTGAGCACCAAGTTTTTGGACTCATTACTAGGGATTATTTGAGTTGTGAAAAGTAGTGATCACAACTTCGTGCACCAGTGCCATCAATGGTTATGGAAAAACAAAAAAGCTATACTTTTACCACACCAAACTTAGAATATTGCTCGTTCTCGAGCAAAGAAAAGAAAGAATAGATGAAGAAGAAAAAGAAGATATGGAGGAGAGGGAGAGAGGTGTAAGTTTCGGCCAAGGGGGAGAAGAGAGGGTAGTGTTGTGTGAAAATGAAGAAAGATAGAGGTGTTTATATAGTGAAGGGAGAGGGAGTAATTTCGGCCATTTAGGGTGGGTTTGGATGGGAAAGAGATTTTGAATTTTGAAGGTAGGTGGGGTTTATGGGGAAGAGTGGATGGATGTGAGTGGTGAAGAGGTGATGGGAAAGAGAGATTGAGGTGATTGGTGAAGGGTTTTGGGGAAGAGGGTTTATTGGATTGTGTAAAAAAGAGAGAGAGAGTGTGAGTTGAGGTAGGTAGGGATCCTGTGAGGTCCATAGATCCTGAGATGATCCTGTGGGGTCCACAGATCCTGAGGTGTCAAGGATTATCATCCCTGCACCAATGAGGCGTGTAAAATGCCCTTTGCATGCAATCTTGGCGTTCAACACTAGATTGATGCTTGTTTCTGGCGTTGAACGCCAGCTTCATGCTTGTTTTGGGCATTCAACGCCCATTTGCAGCATGTTTCTGGCGTTGAACGCCAGTTTCATGCTTGTTTCTAGCGTTCAGCGCCAGCTCTCCTCAGGGTGTATTTCTGGCATTTAAACGCCAGGATGCTACTTGTTCTGGCATTGAACGCCAGCCAGATGCTTCTTACTGGCGTTTAAATGCTAGTAAGCCCTTCCTCCAGGGTGTGCTTTTTCTTCTGCTATTTTTTATTCTGTTTTTAATTTTAGTATTTATTTTGTGACTCCACATGATCATGAACCTAATAAAACATAAAAGAACAATAAAAGAAAAATAAAATTAGATAAATAAAAATTGGGTTGCCTCCCAATGAGCGCTTATTTAATGTCAATAGCTTGACAGTGGGCTCTCATGGAGCCTCACGAATCCTCAGAGCATTGTTGGGACCTCCCAACACCAAACTTAGAGTTTGAATGTGGGGGTTCAACACCAAACTTAGAGTTTGGCTATGGCCTCCCAACACCAAACTTAGAGTTTGATTGTGGGGGCCTTGTTTGACTCTGTTCTGAGAGAAGCTTTTCATGCTTCCTCTCCATGTATACAGAAGAACACCCTTGGGTCTTAAACACAAGGTAGTCCCCATTCAATTGAAGGACTAATTCTCCTCTGTTAACATCTATCACAGCTCCTACTGTGGCTAGGAAAGGTCTTCCAAGAATGATACATTCATACTCCTCCTTCCTAGTGTCTAAGATTATGAAATCAGCAGGGATGTAAAGGCCTTCAACCTTTACTAACACGTCCTCTACTAATCCATAAGCTTGTCTTACTGACTTGTCTTCCATTCGTAATGAGAATATGGCAGGCTGTACCTCAATGATCCCCAGCTTCTCCATTACAGAGAGTGACATAAGATTTATGCCTGACCCTAGGTCACACAGAGCCTTTTCAAAGATCATGGTGCCTATGGTACAGGGTATTAAGAATTTTCCAGGATCTTGTCTCTTTTGAGGTAAAGTTTGCTGAATCCATGTATCTAGTTCACTAATGAGCAAGGGAGGTTTACCTCCCCAAGTCTCATTACCAAACAACTTGGCATTCAACTTCATGATAGCTCCTAGATATTGAGCAACTTGCCCTCTAGTTACATCTTCATCCTCTTCAGAGGAAGAATAGTTTTCAGAGCTCATGAATGGCAGAAGGAGCTTTAATGGAATCTCTATGGTCTCTATATAACCTTCAGATCCTTTTGGGTCCTTAATAGGGAGCTCCTTCTTGCTTGAGAGTCGTCCCATGAGGTCTTCCTCATTGGGATTCACGTCCTCTCCTTCCTCCCTAGGTTCGGTCATGTTGATTATATCAATGGCCTTGCACTCTCTTTTTGGATTCTCTTCGGTATTACTTGGGAGAGTACTAGGAGGAGTTTCAGTGACTTTCTTACTTAGCTGGCCCACTTGTGCCTCCAAATTTCTGATGGAGGACCTTGTTTGGCTCATGAAACTTAAAGTGGCCTTAGACAGATCAGAGACTATGTTTGCTAAGTTAGAGGTGCTCTGCTCAGAATTCTCTGTCTGTTGCTGAGAAGATGATGGAAAATGCTTGCTATTGCTAAGCCTATTTCTTCCACCATTATTAAAGCCTTGTTGAGGCTTTTATTGATCCTTCCATGAGAAATTTGGATGATTTCTCCATGATGAATTATAGGTGTTTCCATAAGGTTCACCCATGTAATTTACCTCTGCCATTGCAGGGTTCTCAGGATCATAGGCTTCTTCTTCAGAAGATGCCTCTTTAGTACTGTTGGATGCATTTTGCCATCCATTCAGACTTTGAGAAATCATGTTAACTTGCTGAGTCAACATTTTGTTCTGAGCCAATATGGCATTCAGAGCATCTATTTCAGGAAGTCCCTTCCTCTGAGGCGTCCCATTACTCACAGAATTCCTCTCAGAAGTGTACATGAATTTGTTATTTGCAACCATGTGAATGAGTTCTTGAGCTTCTGTAGGTGTTTTCTTTAAGTGGATGGATCCACCTACAGAATGGTCCAGTGACATCTTAGAGAATTTAGATAGACCATAATAGAATATATCCAAAATGGTCCACTCTGAAAGCATGTCAGAAGGACACCTGTTGGTCATCTGCTTGTATCTTTCCCAAGCTTCATAGAGGAATTCACCATCTTTTTGTTTGAAGGTCTGAACATCCACTCTAAGCTTGCTCAGCTTTTGAGGAGGAAAGAACTTAGTAAAGAAGGCCGCAACCAGCTTATCCCATGAGTCCAGGCTATCTTTAGGTTGTGAGTTCAACCATGTTCTAGCTCTGTCTCTTACAGCAAAAGGAAAAAGTATGAGCCTGTAGACTTTAGGATCTACTCCATTAGTCTTAACAGTCTCACAGATCTGCAAGAACTCAGTTAAAAACTGGTAGAGATCTTCTGATGGAAGTCCATGGAACTTGCAGTTCTGCTGCATTAGAGCAACTAATTTGAATCAATCACATTAATTATTAGTGAAGTTTTCGAAAAATTTTAAATAAAAATAAGAAAAAGATTTTGAAAATTAATTTTCAAAATTTTTGAAAAATAGTAAAAAATGGAAAAGATTTGATTTTTGAAAAATTTTTGAAAAGATAAGATTTTTAAAATTGAAAATTTTGACTTGACTTATAAGAAACAACTTATTTTAAAAATTTTTGACTAAGTCAACTCAAATTTTCGAAATTTATGAGAAAAATAAAGAAAATATATTTTTTTATTTTTGAATTTTTAATGATGAGAGAGAAAAACAAAAAATGACTCATAACATGAAAATTATGAATCAAAACACATGATGCATGCAAGAACACTATGAATGTCAAGATGAACACCAAGAACACTTTGAAGATCAAGATGAACATCAAGACTTATTTTTGAAAAATTTTCAAGAAAAGAAAAATATGCAAGACACCAAAATTAGAAAATTTTCCTATTTAGACACTATGAATGTAAGAATACATATGAAAAAAAACAAAAGACACAAAATAAGAAAATTTAAAGATCAAACAAGAAGACTTATCAAGAACAACTTGAAGATCATGAAGAACACATGCATGAATTTTTGAAAAAAGAATGCATACATTTAAAAAACATGCAATTGACACCAAAATTAAAATTTGACTCTAGACTCAAACAAGAAACACAAAATATTTTTTTGATTTTATGATTTTGCAAATTTTTTTTTTCGAAATTTTATAGGAAAAAGAAAATAAGAAATTCAAAATTTTTAATAAGAATTACAAGAATCTTTCAATGTTAGCCTAAAGCTCCGATCCAGGAGTTGGACATGGCTTAATAACCAGCCAGCTTTAGGATATAAATTAGGCATGCAATAGTTGATACTTCACCCAACTCCATATACTGATAAGGGGAAGCCTCAATCCAATTGAGTTAGACATGGCTTTTCAGCCAGCCAAGCTTCAACATGTTTCATAAAACACTAGAACTCATTCTTAAAAATTTAGAATAATTTTTTGAAAACAGAAGTAAAAAGTTTTTTGAAAGATTTTTGAAAAATTTTTGAAAATAAAACAAAAAGAAAATTACCTAATGTGAGCAACAAGATGAACCGTTAGTTGTCCAAACTCGAACAATCCCCGGCAACGGCGCCAAAAACTTGGTACACGAAATTGTGATCATCAACAATGGCACCAATAAACTTGGTAGCGCTCTCAAATGTGAATCACACTTTGTCACAACTCCACACAACTAACCAGCAAGTGCACCAGGTCGTCCAAGTAATAAACCTTACATGAGTAAGGGTCGATCCCATGGAGATTGTTGGTATGAAGCAAGCTATGGTCATCTTGTAAATCTCAGTTAGGCGGATAGTAAATGGTTATGGAATTTTCGAATAGTAATAATAAATAAATAGAAAATGAAGATAGAAATACCTATGTAAATCATTGGTGAGAATTTCAGACAACTGTATGGAGATGCTTTGTCCCTGTTGAATCTCTGCAACATACTGCTTTCTTACTTTCAATCCTTCTTACTCCTTTCCATGGCAAGCTGTATGTAGGGCATCACCGTTGTCAATGGCTACATCCCATCCTCTTAGTGAAAAAGGTCCAAATGCTCTTGTCACAGCACGGCTAATCATCTGTCGGTTCTCGATCATGTCAGAATAGAATCCATTGATTCTTTTGCGTTTGTCATCACGCCCAACAATCGCGAGTTTGAAGTTCGTCACAGCCATTCAATCCCTAAATCCTACTCAGAATACCACAGACAAGGTTTAGACTTTCCAGATTCTCATGAATGCTGCCAACAATTCTAGCTTATACCACGAAGATTCTGATAAAGGAATCCAAGAGATATGCATTCGGTCTAAGGTAGAATTGAAGTGGTTGTCAGTCACGCTTTCATAGGTGAGAATGATGATGAGTGTCACGGATCATCACATTCATCATGGTGAAGTGCAACGAATATCTTAGAATAAGAATAAACAGAATTGAATAGAAAATAGTAGTAATTGCATTAAAACTCGGGGTACAGCAGAGCTCCACACTGATACGGAAATAATAGATAAACATAAAGACAAGAATTCAAACTTAATAAAAAGATACATTAAAATTGAAATAGAAATAAAAAGGATAGATTGAAATTGAATACAAAGAGAAGCACTCTACTTTTTATCCAATTTCTTGACGCAACAAGAAAGGGACTCCTCAACCTCACTTGTCAATGCCATAGTTTGGGAATTGATTTGAATCGACTCCTCAACCTTCTACTCAATTCCCCGATGTAACAAGAGAGGGACTCCTCAACCTCAATTGTCCACACCATGGTTTCATCACGAAACCAAAAAAAGAGGTTTTGAAACCTCTAAAAATTTTATGTTACGACTACAATAGCTAAGGAGGTATTTATAACCTCTTATTAGGTTAAAACAAAGAAAAACCCTAAAGCCATAATCATAAGGCCCAATCTAGTAATTAAATAAACAAAATCAAAATACATTAAATTAAGATATTCTAAAAATGTAAACTAATATCTTCTAAATAATACTTGAACTCTTCATATCTCGAACATTTGAAGCACGTATCATTCTCCTCCTCTTCAAAAAAGATTCGTCCTCGAATCTTGTAGGTGGAAAAAATAGAATATGAAAAGCACAAAAATTATAAGGAAGATAATTTTTTTTGTATATATTTCTTTTTTTTGTATTGTATGCTTTTTTTATTTTTTTAAACAATAAAATCAACAATGATGACAAAACAATAATGAAACACAAATGGAAAACAAGAACATGAAAACTTAAAGAAAGACGCGACAGACTGGACTCTTTTTTATGATAAAAGAAGAACAAATATAGATTAATAAGAATTAATCTAATACCTGAGCTCTGATACCAAATGATACGGAAATAATAGATAAACATAAAGACAAGAATTCAAACTAAATAAAAAGATACATTAAAATTGAAATAGAAATAAAAAGGATAGATTGAAATTGAATACAAAGAGAAGCACTCTACTTTTTATCAATTTCTTGACGCAATAAGAAAGGAACTCCTCAACCTCACTTGTCAACGCCATAGTTTGGGAATTGATTCGAATGGACTCCTCAACCTTCTACTCAATTCCCCGATGTAACAAGAGAGGGACTCCTCAACCTCAATTGTCCACACCATGGTTTCATCACGAAACCAAAAAAGGGGTGTTGAAACCTCTAAAAATTCTATGCTACGACTACAATAGCTAAGGAGGTATTTATAACCTCTTATTAGGTTAAAACAAAGAAAAACCCTAAAGCCCATAATCATAAGGCCCAATCTAGTAATTAAATAAACAAAATCAAAATACATTAAATTAAAATATTCTAAAAATGTAAACTAATATCTTCTAAATAATACTTGAACTCTTCATATCTTGAACATTTGAAGCACGTATCACACACCCTTAATCTATGGTGTGTAGAAACTCCACCGTTGGAAATACATAAGTGATGAAGGTCCAGGCATGGCCGAATGGCCAGCCCCCATGAACGTGATCAAATGATCCTAAGGTAATCCAAAAATAATCCAAAGATGTCTAATACAATAGTAAAATGTCCTATTTATACTAGACTAGCTACTAGGGTTTATAGAAGTAAGTAATTGATGTAGAAATTCACTTCCGGGGCCCACTTGGTGTGTGCTTGGGCTGAGCTTGAGCTTTACACGTGCAGAGGCTTTCGTTGGAGTTGAACGCCACGTTGTAGCGTGTTTTTGGCATTCAAATCTGGTTCGTGACGTGTTTCTGGCGTTTGACTCCAGAATGCAACATGGAACTGGCGTTGAGCGCCAGTTTGCGTCATCTAATCTCGAATAAAGTATAGACTATTATATATTGCTGGAAAGCTCTAGATGTCTACTTTCCAAAGCCGTTAGTAACGAACCATTTGGAGTTCTGTAGCTCCAGAAAATCTATTTCGAGTGAAGGGAGGTCAGAATCCAACAACATCAGCAGTCCTTTGTCAGCCTTTTATCAGAGTTTTGCTCAGGTCCCTCAATTCCAGCCAGAAAATATCAGAAATCACAGAAAAGCACACAAACTCATAGTAAAGTCCAGAAATTTGAATTTAGCATAAAAACTAATGAAAATATCCCAAAAAAGTAGCTAGATCCTACTAAAAACTACCTAAAAACAATGCCAAAAAGCGTATAAATTATCCGCTCATCATTGCTCCAACACCAAACTTATGACTTGATTGTCCCAATCAAGAAAGCAAGATCAAGGAAAGGAAGAAGGCAAAGAAAACAAGGAAGTAGAGAGGGAAGAGTAGGGGTTTCAGATTAGAGGAGTTTGAAGTGTGAAGAAGAGGGTTGTGTAAGTGCATTATATAGAGAAGGGGGGAAGAATCTAGAAGGTGTGAATTGGGTGAAAAGTTTTAAAGATTTCACACTTGGGAGTGGTGCCCAGCGTGGGGAGAGGCGCCAAACCCCAACTGTTCATCTTTCTTCTGAATTTTGAGTTCCAAAGTGTGAAGTACACTTTGACTCCTTGACTTGATGAGTGATCAATGTCATGTGGGCCCCTACTTCTTCCTGAAAATTTAGTTACAACCCTCTTTAGTGATCAGAAATTCCTTCAAATTCCTCTAGTTAAATGGCATTAAATAGGTGTCTTTTGTACACCAAACCTAGATTCATTGCATATAGTAATTGGTCTCATGATTGGGTTTTATTATGTACATTATGAGTGGAATAAATTTAACTCTTTCACACTCTTCCACTTCTTTTTCATATGTACACAATTGATTATCCTTTTTCTCACCCACCAATATATTATATGCATTAGGATGTTAATTAGTTTGAGCTAAATATTGAATGCACGTATGGATCTCTTTTGGTGGTGGCCACACAAAACTTAGTTTTGGGCTTACTTCTTAAGATCAATTAATTTTTGTTATGTAAGCTCAAAATAAGTGGGTTGGTGGTCACACCAAACTTAGCTCTTTAGCTAATCTCTCAACCCAATTAACAACATCATATGTTATGGCATGCAAGGTTGCACCTCCAGCAAGCTAAAAACTTTTGAAAAATAAATCTAGGAAACTATCAACTAATTAACTAACAAATGAAACTGAAATTTAAACAACCTAAGTGACTAAACATAAACTACTCTAGAAAGCATGAAATTGAAAGGATATGAGTGTTGGGGTGCCTCCCAACTAGCACTTTTTTAACGTCACTAGCTTGACGATTCTTCCTCTACAGCTGAGGTTATAGTTCACTCTTTGCTCATCCAATAAGTCCCCCAAGTAGTGCTTAAGCCTGTGGCCATTGACAGTGAACGTCCTCTGTGTTTTCTCCTCCATAAGCTCTACATGACCATAAGGAGAAGCCTTGATGACTGTAAATGGGCCAGACCATCTTGACTTTAACTTCCCTGGGAAAAACTTGAGCCTTGAGTTGTATAGTAGCACTTTTTGGCCTTCTACAAACTCCCTCCTTGCTAGCTTTTGATCATGCCATTTCTTTGTTTTCTCCTTGTAAATCTTGGCATTTTCATAGGCTTGAGTTTTGAATTCTTCTAGCTCATTGAGCTGTAGCAATCTTCTTTCCCCAGCAGATTGATTATCAAAGTTCAACATCTTTAGAGCACAAAATGCTCTATGTTCAAGCTCCACTGGTAGATTACAAGCCTTTCCAAATACCAACTGGTATGGAGACATGCCAATGGGTGTCTTAAAAGCTGTCTTATAAGCCCATAATGCATCATCAAGCTTCTTGGATCAATCTTTTCTTGAGTTTCCAATAGTCTTCTCAAGGATTCTCTTGAGCTCTCTATTTGAAATTTCAGCTTGACCATTGGTTTGTGGATGGTATGGGGTTGCTACCTTATGTCTGAAACCATATTTGAGGAGGAGTGTCTCAAGTTGCTTATTGCAAAAGTGAGTTCTTTCATCACTTATAAGAGCTCTTGGAACCCCAAACCGGCTAAATATATTTTTCCTCAAGAAATTAATCACCACTTTGTTATCATTTGTTGAAGTAGCTATAGCCTCTACTCATTTTGACACATAGTCCACAGCCACCAATATGTAGTTTTTTTATTATGAGGGTGGAAATGGTCCCATGAAATCGATCCCCCAAACATCAAACAACTCTAACTCCATGATGAATCTTTGTGGCATTTCATTCTTCTTGGGTAGGTTGCCAACTCTTTGATATTCATTGCACCTTGTCACAAACTCCTTTGCATCTTTGAATATTATAGGCCAAAAGAATCCACATTGTAACACCTTGGCTGGAGTCCTCTCTCCACTGAAATGTCCTCCATAGGTAGATCTATGCCAATGCCAAAGGACCTCTTGTCCTTCCTCATGCGAAATGAATCTTCTTAAAATCCCATCAGCACACCTCTTGAAAAGGTAAGGCTCATCCCAAATGTAATGCTTGGCATCATTGATGAGCTTCCTTTTCAAGTGCTTATTGATGTTGGAAGGTAGTTCTCCAACAGCCTTGAAATTGGCTATATCTGCAAACCATGGGGCTTCTTAGATCATCATCAACTATTCATCCGAAAAGCTCTTATTTACTACAGGGTTGTATGCTTCATCTTCCTCATTTGGGATTCTTGATAGGTGGTCAACCACTTTGTTCTCGGCCCCACTTTTACCCTTAATTTCAATATTAAACTCTTGGAGTAGCAAGATCCATCTTATCAGCCTAGGCTTGGATTCTTGCTTGGTTAGCAAGTATTAAAGAACTGCATGGTCAGTAAATACAATGACTTTAGAACCAATGAGGTATGACCTAAACTTATCAAATGCAAAAACTATAGCAAGGAGTTCTTTTTCTGTGGTGGTGTAGTCCCTTTGGGTTTCATTTAGAACCTTGTTAGCATAATAGATGACATGTACTAGCTTGTCTCTCCTTTGTCCTAAAACAGCACCAATAGTAAAGTCTGATGCATCACACATTAATTCAAAAGGTAAATCCCAGCTAGGTGGTGCTATAATAGGTGTAGAAGAGAGTTTGCTTTTAAGCTCATTAAAGGCTTGCATACATTCTCTATCAAAGATAAAAGGAACATTAGAGACAAGCAAGTTACTTAAAGGTTTGGCAATCTTTGAAAAATCTCTAATAAACCTTCTATAAAACATAGTATGCCCAAGAAACTGCTAATTTTCTTGACATTGCAAGGTGGGGGTAATTTCTCAATCACTTCCACCTTGGCCCTGTCCACCTCTATGCCTTTTTTAGAGATTTTGTGGCCAAAGACCACCCATTTGGTGACCATAAAATGACACTTTTCCCAGTTTAAAACTAGGTTAGTCTCTTGGCATCTCTTTAGCACCAAGGCAAGATGGTGTAAGCACTTAGAAAATGAATCACCAAACACAGAAAAATCTTCCATGAAAACTTCAATAAACCTTTCAATCATATTAGAAAAAATGAACATCATGCACCTTTGGAATATGGCAGGTGCATTGCACAATCCAAAGGGCATTTGTCTATATGCAAAAACACGATAAGGGCAAGTAAAGGAAGTCTTCTCTTGGTCTTTAGGGTCCACTACAATCTGATTGTAGCCTAAGTAGCCATCCAAGAAACAGTAGTACTCATGTCCAGCAAGCCTCTCCAACATTTAATCCATGGATGGTAGAGGAAAAAGGTTCTTCCTTGTGGCTTCATTGAGCTTCCTATAATATATGCGCATGTGCCATCCAGTCACTGTTCTTGTTGGTATCAACTCATTTCTTTCATTTGGCACAACTGTGATTCCTCCTGTCTTGGGGACTACTTGCACTGGGCTCACCCAAGGGCTATCTGAGATTGGGTAAATTACCCTTTCTTGCCACAACTTCAGCACTTCTTTTTGTACCACTTCCTTCATTGTTGGATTTAATCTTCTTTGTGGCTGCCGTGAGGGCTTAGCATCTTCCTCAAGAAGGATTTTATGCGTGCACATTGAAGGGCTAATCCCCCTTTAAATCTGAAAGTGTCCATCCTATGGCATCCTTATGCTGTCTTAGCACATTGATAAGCTCCTCTTCTTGCTCCTCAATTGATGCACGAAAACTTGTCTCTCAACAAATTTCCATCGGCAAGTATACCGAATTATCATCAAGTAAAAACTCACAATAGAGTGAGGTCGAATCCCACAGGGATTGATTGGTCGAGCAACTTTAATTAGAGGGGTGTTCTAGTTGAGCTAAGCAAAGTTGAGTTGGGAATTGCAGAAAATTAAATGGCAGGAAAAATAAATGACAAGGAATGTAAATGTAGAAAGTAAATGGCAGAAGATAAATTGCAGAAAAGTAAATTGCAGAATCTTAAAAGGGGATTTGGGGAATGAGCATCAAAGTAAATAGCTGAAATTAAAGAGAATGGGTAAGATCCAAAGTGGGGAATTCATTGGGCATAGGAGATGTTGCATTCTTCGGATCAAGTCATTTTCATCTCTTCCTTAATCAATGCATTCATTGATCTCCTTGGCAATCTTAAGTGATTGAATCCCAATTCCTTGGCAATCCAATCTCTCTAAGCTTGAACAATTGCCCAATTTCTTGATTTAATTGCTCATGGAATGAGATGAAGTATGGTCACTGATTATACCACATGCATTTCCGAATCAAAGTGTTGGTAGGATTATATGTCACTATATCCATCCAAACCCCAATCTGGTCCAGCATGAGAGAGCATTTCTGGCATGATCTCCTCATTGCTTTTCCAAGGGTCCGAGGAGATCCAATTATGGATAGCCTCTTATCCAAGATGACTAACCAAATGGTTGAGGACCGAAAGCTCTCTAGTAAAATCAAGAGAAAAGAAAGAGGAAGAAGAATAAAAACTACAATTGATCCATCAAATTACAACAGAGATCCCTAACCCAATGTAAGGGGGTTTAGTTGTTCATAGCTCTAGAAATGGAAAGCAAAATTGAAGAGTTCATTGTAAAGTAAACTAAATTGCAGAGAAAGTAAAAATACAGGGTGTTTACAAGTCTTGGATCCCCCAGATCCAAATTCCAATCCTCCATTTCTAGTTGAAAACTACTCCTATATATACTACTCCTCTGATCTTCTATCAGCTCTGCAAGTCTTGGATATGGGCCTTTGATCTTTAGTTGAAGCAGTTACAGTCTTTAGTGGGCTTAGCTTTGCTTGCAGAAAGAATTTGAGTCAGGCATGATTCACAGTTAGTCAAGGCATTAATGGCGTTAACGTTAAGTGTAAATCCTAGCTCAAAGACGTTAGTGACAGTAACTTTGTCACTAACGTCCCAACCCCTTTGAGCTACGTTAACTTCAACGTTAGTGGCACTAACGTGACCACTAACGTAGCCTTCTTAACCTTTGCTAGTGTTATTGGTGCTAACTTTGCCAACAACGCTACATCCTTGCTCTTTCTCTCACGTTAATGGTCCACGTTAGTGTTACTAAAGTTCCCATTAACGCAGGCATGCCAAGACACGAAGACATTAGTGACACTAACTTTGTCACTAACGTTACAAACTCCTCTCCTTCCACGTTAGTGCTCACGTTAATGGCATTAACGTGACCACTAACATGGGCATTCTGGCCAACTTCCAACATTAGTGACAAAGTTAGTGTCACTAACGGTGGCCTCTTATGCTTGCTCCACGTTAACTCCTACGTTAGTGGCGTTAACGTGGCCACTAACGTAGGTATACTTGGCCTGATTCAATATTAGTGACAAAGTTAGTGTCACTAACGTTGGCGATCCTTTTTTATTCCACGTTAGAGCTCATGTTAATAGCATTAACGTGGTTGTATGTGGCCTTTGCAACATTAGTGGTGATAACTTCACCACTAACGTTGGAGCTTCTTCTTCCTTCCACGTTAGTCCCTACATTAATGCAACTAACATGGCAACTAACGTGGGTTATGATGGCCTTCGAATATGTTAGTGGTATTAACTTTACCACTAATGTTGCAAGCTTGCTCCCTTTCCACGTTATTCCCTACGTTAGTGGTACTAACGTGGCTACTAACGTGGCTCTTCTATGCTTCATTTGGCCTGAAATCAAACAAACAAGGTACATCAAAGCTTTCTTCTAGATTATGAGATCCTGCATCATCTAAATTGGTATTCAATTCATGCATTATTCTCATAAATTCATGTAAAGTTCACAATGTTTGCTTGAATCAAGATGTAAGTGCATATTTACCCAAAAACTTGCTTATTACCTAAGAAAATATATGAAACTACCTAAAATATGTAAAGAAATGGCTTGTAAAACTGGCCAAGATGCCCTGGCATCATCAATCATGCTGAAATTAATGATTACTGGATATATGTCATTGTTTCCCAAGTAGGCATACTTCAAGATTGGAGGCAGGGTCTTCAACTCCAACTTTGGTGCTTCCACTTCCTTCTTGCTTGCCTTGTCCAACATGATTGAGCCTTCTATAATTTCTTGTGGTAGTTTACCACCTGCTGTTTGTTGGTCTTGCTCCATAACTTCCTTACATTGTTCTTCTTTTAGGACTTCTTGAACTAGCTTCTCCATTGTGTCCACCATCATGCATTCACCAATGGATTCCTTTGGTAGCTCCTTATTGTGAAAATATTAAACACCATCTTTTCTTCATGTAGTCTTAAGACTAACTCTCCCTTTGCACATCAATTATGGCCCCAGCTGTGGCCAAGAAGGGTCTCCCTAGTATGATTGAAGTGTTAGCTTCTTCCTCCATATCAAGCACTACAAAATTAGTTGGGAAGATAAACTCTCCCACTTTCACCAAAAAGTCCTCCACCACTCCATGAGGAAACTTAAATGTTCTATCAGCTAATTGAAGTTCCATTCTTGTTGGTTTGGCCTCTTCAATTCTCATTCTTTTCATCATGGCTAAGGACATAAGGTTGATGCTAGCTCACAGATCACACAATGCTTTTTCAATGCTAATATCCCCTATAATGCAGGGGATTCGGAAACTCCCAGGATCTTTCATCTTTTGGGAAAGCTTTTTTTTATATGATGGCACTACATTCCTCCGTAAGCACCACAGTTTCCTTTTTTCCCCAGTTTCTTTTCCTTGTCATGAGCTCCTTTAGAAACTTGGCATAGAATGGCATTTGTTCTAATGCCTCAGAAAAAGGTATGTTAATTTGAAGCTTCTAAAAGATCTCCAATAACCTAGAAAACTGGCTACACTTCATATCCTTTCTCGGTATTTGTGGGTAGGGTGCTTTTGGTACATAGGGCTTCAAGACTTGCTTTGGTAGAGCTGGATCAGGTGTCTCTTCTTCCTTCTTGATTTCTGAGTCTTTGGCAGCTTCTTTTTCTTGCAAGTTATGGTTTGAGGAGGTTTCCTCCACCACCTTCCCACTTCTTAGTGTGATGGCCTTACATTCCCTTCTTGGGTTGGCCATGGTATCACTGAGAAACGTATATGTAAGCATTGGTATCTGTTTGGACAAGCTCCCTAGTTATGTTTCCTATTTTGAAATTCCTGCCCCTTCGTTCCTTATGTTGGATCTGGCCTCTTCTTGGATTGCATCTATCTTTTTTCTGCTTGCAATTATCTCTCTGCAATAGTGGCAATATTCCCTACTAGCTGTGTCATGATGTCTTTCAATCTTGCAAAATTGCCACTATCATTACTTGGTTGTGAGGTTGGAGATGATGTATTTTGAGAATGGTTGTTGTATGGTTGTTGGTTGGGGTGGTAGGGTGCATTATGTGAATTGTGGTAAGGTCTATTGGTATTAGATTGATGGTTGGGGTTGTTGTATTGGTTAGAGTTGTATGGTTTGTGGTCTTGGTTGTGGTTTTGTTGGTTTTCCCACCCAAAATTTGGATGGTTCTTCCAACCTGGGTTGTATGTTTTGGAATTGGGGTCGTATGGTGGTCTGGATAAATTGTTCACGTAGTTGGCTTGCTACCACTCACATTCAACTTCTTGGTTATCTTCTTCTTGCATAGGTGCTTGAGCATGGATGGCTGAGACTTGATTCTTCTCCATTTGCTTGGTTAGAGCTGCTAGTTGAGCTGTGATTACCTTGTTTTGAGCTAGCAGAGCATCCATCCATAGAGTTGAGCTGCATTACTCCCCTTCTTGGGTTTCTATTAGAAGCATAGAAGTAGTCATTATTGGCCACAGTTTCTATGATGTCTATGGCCTTTTCTATCGTCTTCTTTTTGTTGAGAGAGCCTCTTAAAGAGTGATCTAAAGCCTTCTTTGATTCTTGTGTCAATCATTCATAGAAAATGTGCAGTTGTACCTAATCGGCTCGGATTTACTACCCTTCCCCAATAATATTGATGAATCCGCTCTTGGCAAGCGCACCAAAATTATCGTAAAGTATTAACCCATAGTAAAGTGGGATCGTATCCACAGAGATTGGTAGATTTGAGTAATTTTAATCAATTGGTGAATTAGTCAAGCTCAACAGAATAAGTTATGTGTGCAGAATTATAAATGGCAGAAACATAAATGACAAAAGAAATAATAGAAAGTAATAAAATGCAGAAATGAAAATAACAAGAATGTAAAGGGAAATGGGATTTTGCAGAATGTAAGTAAAGCTGTAAAAGAATGGAAAAGATAAGAATGGGAGAATTCATTGAGATAAGGAGATATTGTCTCTTTGGATTAATTCCAGCTCATATCCTCTTCAATCATGCAACTCATTGACTTCTTGGCAATCATGATTGATTGAGCCCCAATCCCTTGGTGACTCAATCTCTCAGATCTTGATCAATAGCCAATTCCTTGGTCTAATTGCTCATAAAGAGAGATATGCTTGGTCCCTGATTATACCACACATCATCATAGGTCCAGGTAGAGGGAGGATTATATGTCACCATATCCAAACACCAAAACCCATATTCTACTCAAATATGAAAAGGGATTTTTAGAATTGTTTCATGTTTCTTTTTCCAAGGTTCCCATGAAACCCATTTTGCATTCAATCTCTTTTCCATGTTAATTGAACACTAAGCATTAAAATCAAAATTCCTTCTAGCAAATCAAAGAGAAGATGAAGAGAAAAAGAAATTCACTATCATTAATCCATCAAGTATAATTGAGCTCCCTCTCTCAATGAGAGGGAATTTAGCAACTCATAGCTCAGGGAGAAAGTACAAAAGATAGAAGAGATGAAGTGTGAAAAGTAAAAAGTGAAATCCAAACTAAGCTCTGTGACTTGCTAGCTAACCCCTTTTTCCAATACTTCCAAGGGTATTTATACTACTCCTAGATCTAGAAAATAAAAGAAAACTACAAAAGTGAAAAGAAAATTACAATTTGGAGGGAAAAGAAACTCAACAAACGTGATCTTCCAGCTCGCGTGTGACTGGCACTTCTCTGGCGTGTCACGCTCCTTCTGTTTCTGATTTGGCGTGCCACGCGTCTCCATTCAAGTGGCACGCCGTGCTCTATTTCACCTCTGGCGTGCCACGCCTTCGAGCCTAAGTGGCACGCCCAGGACATTTTAAAGGGCAAAGTAGCCTGGCGTGCCACGCCTTTGATCCAAAGTGGCACGCCCAAGGCATTTTAAAGGGCAAAGCACCCTAGCGTGCCATGCCTTCGAACCAAAGTTACACACCCAAGGTCACTTCCCTTATTTCTATACTTCTGGAGATTTGTACCAGCGCGGCACGCCCGCCCTTCATTTGCCCTGGTCCCAGATGTTGGCGTGCCACGCCTGAATGTTCAAGTGGCACGCCAAAGTGAGATAATTAAGCTGGCGTGCCACACCTTTGATACCAAGTGGCACGCCCAGCTTTATTTGGCCTCCTTAGGTGCTGGCGTGCCGCGCCTTATTGCTCAAGTTGCACGCCTTAGTGGGACTTCTTGAGCTGGCGTGCCATGCCTTCGATACCAAGTGGCACGCCCAGCTTTTGCATGGTCTCCTTGTTCATTGGCATGCCATGCCTTATTGCTCAAGTGGCACGCCCATTCAACTGTGGGTCTTATAGGCTTGGCATGCCATGCCTTGGTCCTCAAGTGGCATGCCCAAGTGAACTCTGGGGCTGATAAACCACTATTTTATGGTATATTTTATGTTTAATTATGTGGTTTTATCATGATCCTTACCCACTTATTCATTAATTTAGCATGCATTTATATTTCCTTCCTGAAATTATTACATGGTTGAAAACTGCTTCCTAGAGACTTTTTAATTATGCATTTTAGTTCTCCTCTACCCCATTCAATGCCGTGATCTGTGTGTTAAGTGTTTTAGGCTTTATAGGGCATGGATGAGTTGGAGATTAGGAAGGAAGCTAGCAGAAATGGAAGGAACACAAAAAATTGAGGAGGTAATCAGCGCGAAGTGACGCGGCCGCATGGCTCACGCGTTCGCGCGGAAGAGGAAAAATCACAGTGACGCGGCCGCATGGCTCACGCGACCGCGCGGAATGGAAAAGCACAAGTGACGCGGAGGCGTAGACGATGCGAACGTGTGGAAGGGAAAAACGCGAATGACGTATCTGCATGGATGATGCAATCGCGTGACATGCGCGACCTGCAGATTCTGCTGGGGGCGATTTTGGGCCCTATTTTGACCCAGTTCTCGGCCAAGAACAGCAGACTAGAGCCAGAAAACATGCAGAAACCAGAGACAATATTCATTCTACACAGTTTTAGTTTTAGATCTAGTTTTTACTCCTCCTCTAGGTTTTTCTCTCTACTCATTGATAATTTTAGGATTTTATTTTTCTCTCACTTTTTGCATTGGGATACTGAGAAGAGTTATCACCTCATCAAGACTTCGTCATTCTAGTTCGTTTTCTTTACTTGGCTTTACTCTTCCATGTCCTTTGCTTTGTTAATTTTACCATTGGAATATTATTAGGATTTATTTAATACAAGGATTACTTTTATTTTTATTTGATTATTTTGATTTTTATTTACAATGTCTCTCTTTAATTCCTTTTCATATGTCATGAATTTTACATTCACAATGAGCGAGTAGTTCCCTAAATTGATGGGGAGTTAATTGAAAGGAACCAATTGAGTTGGAAGGCTTGAAAGAAAAATTGTAATTGGGTTATTGTTGGTTTGCCCTCTAGTTACTAACATCAATCCCTTTTAATTAAGTGTGTTGTAATTTGTGAACAGACATAGCATCCCAACTTGTTTGACTTTCCCTTACTTAGTAAGAGATAACTAAACAGGATAATTTTTAATTATCAATTAATCTAGAGAATAATCCAACAATAGCGGAACTTCCAACTAATCAACTCCCAATCAAGGCTTTTATTTACATTATTCAAATTCTCCAATTTTATTTCCTGTTTACTCAACTCAAACCTTTTTGAAAACATCTGATTAATAAAATAGCACACTTTTCTGCAACTCGTTGGGAGACCACCTGGGATTCATACTCCCAGTATTTTAAAATTTAAATTTCTGTGACACCTTTCTAAATTGATAAGTGGATTTCTGGTGAGTTAAGAACTATACTTGCAACGTACACATTTTAATAATTTTTAATTCGCCAATTTTCGCTCCATCAATTTATGGCGCCATTGCCGGGGAGTTGCAACAGTGTGTTAATTTATTGATTGGTATTTATTTTTATTGCAATTTTTTTCTTTTCATTCTATCACTATGAACTGTACGTTTCTTTCGTTAAATGACGCGTTCACTTCCTGATCCAAGCTTGCCAGTATTTGACCCTGAAATTGAAAGAACTCTTTCACATATAAGGCGAGCTAGGCACAGGCGACTCCTCTTTGAGGATGAACCTGAACCGTCATTTAAGGAAGAAACAAACTCCCTTTCTACTGATCCAGTTCATTTACGTGCAGGTGACATGGCAGCGCCCAGAAGAGTCACCATCCAGGAGGAAGGAGCCCCTGATTTTATGCTCCAACCATTCCAGGCACACCACCCAGCAGTAGCTGTAGATTTTGAAATAAAGTCCTCATTACTCAACTTGATGCCCAAATTTCATGGCTTACCTGCTCAAAAGCCTATCAAGCATCTTAGAGATTTCCAGACCACCTGCTCTATTGTTAAGCGTGATGGCGCTGATGAAGTTTCTATTCTATTAAAAGCCTTCCCGTTTTCTCTGGAGAGAAAGGCAAGAGAGTGGTACTACACTCAACCCAGAGAAACTGTTTCCAACTGGGATACACTTAGGAGAGAAATTCTGGATAAATTCTTTCCAGCTGAAGTTGCTGATAATCTAAGGAAGGACATGTCTATGATCGTTCAGGATGAATCCGAGACCCTCTATGATTACTTAGAATGCTTCAATATACTTCGAGATGCATGTCCCCATCATATGATTGACAAGATAGTTTTGCTCGGTTAATTTACACAGGATCTGAGATCTCAAGATAGGACCACACTGGAAGGTACTTGCAATGGTTCTATGAAAAAGTACAAGACTACGGACGAAGCATGGCAATTGATCAGAGACTTAGCTGACTCTACTAGGAATTATAGGCAGAGACAAAGTCGGTCAAGAGCTGTTGCGGAGGCATCTACTAATACAGAGACTATTGCTATAGCCCAGAGTCTATGTGAAATGACTAACTTGCTGAAGCAGATGCAACTGAATCAACAACAACCTCAGCAAGTTCAGCCTTCTCCACCACAGCACAGCCAGCAGTTAGTTCCACAAAGAGTGTGCAGCATCTGTGCAGATTACAGTCACTATACCGATGAGTGTCCGCAGCTCCAACCAGAAGACAATACTGTAGCAGCCACTCATAACTTTCATGACTGCCCCAATCAAGGGTACAATCAAGGTGGCAACTATAACCAAGGATGGTAGGATAACTCTAACCAAGGTTGGAGAGACAATTCTAACCTGGGTTGGAGGGACAATTCTAACAGAGGAGGCAGAGATACGAATAGAAATCAGAGGTGGAATAACAATAACAATTTCAGGCAGCAGAATCATACTCAGTCCTACAGAGCACCTCATTTGAGAGAGAACCCCAACCATCTCAGCAGACCTCTCAGATCACTTACCCCTCTTCATCTCCTAATGATGAATTACTACAAGCTATTGATCGGAGGCAACAGGCCATGGAAAACAACCTTACTTCTACTCTGAATGGTTTGAATTCTACTTTGCAAGCCCTTGTCTCACAGATTGGATCAATGAATAACTCCAACAACCAGTCCTCAAGCTCTGGTGGACTCCCCTCTCAACCATTACCCAACCCAAAGGGTGGTATTAATGCCATCACCCTAAGGTCTGGAACCACACTACAGGAGAGAAATCAGGAGGAGCCAAGCTCACCAAAACACGCCTCAGTTGATGAGGTAGTAGAATTAGAAGATGTTGAAGAGGAAGAGGACATACAGGACATAACTGAGAAAGAAGAAGCTCAACCACAGGAGGAAGCACCAAAAGGCGCAGACACTGCAGAAATCACCACTCCCATTCCATTTCCACAACTTGCGAGGAAGCCCAGGAAGCAGTTGGAACCTGACCCCAAAATGGTAGAAATCTTCAAAAAGGTTGAGGTAACTGTTCCCCTTTTTGATGTCATTCAACAGGTACCTAAATATGCAAAGTTTCTAAAAGATTTGTGCATACATAAAGACAAAATTAATGAATTAGAAACTATTCCCTTAGGAAGTTCTATATCTGCTTTAATGGGAAATTTACCCGAAAAATATAGTGATCCAAGTCCTTGTATAGTTAGTTGTACTATTGGTGGTATAGTAATTTATGACTGCATGTGTGATTTAGGAGCATGTGTTAGTATAATGCCCTTATCTGTATATGACGTTTTAAGGCTCCCTCCCTTAAAAAGGTCAGCAGCTCATTTTGTGTTGGCAGATAAAAGCATTATTACAGTAGCTGGAGTTGCTGAAGATGTTTTGGTGAACATTAAAGGGCTCACATTTCCCACTGATTTCTAAATCTTGGAGATGCCCAATAATAACTCAGATAAGCCATCATCAATCCTACTTGGAAGACCATTCTTGAAGACATCAAGATTCAAATTAGATGCCTTTTCAGGAACATATTCTTTTGAAATAGATGGCCGAATAGTAATCTTCAATTTGAATGGAGTCACGAACAACCCTCCAGAAGATCATTCTATCTTCCAGTGTGATATCATAGATGAAACTGTAGCTGAAATTCACTAGGAAGAGCTGGAAGAAAAGTACACAGAACAAAGTCCAAGTGTGGGGACTCTATTAACTGACAATAAGGATACTTCGGCATTTTCACAAGCTCCAGACAATCCAGAGCTTGCCCATGACCAGAAGATAGAGTTAAAACCTCTCCCTCCACATCTCAAATACGCTTATCTTGAAGATGAGCAGAAGTTTCCAGTTATTATTGCACAGGATCTCACTCCTGAACAGGAAGAGCAGTTACTTAATGTGCTGAGGAAGCACAAGAAAGTAATTGGGTAGAGTTTGGCAGACATAGTAGGCATCAACTCTCAAGTATGTGAGCACAGAATATTCTTAGAGGAAGGAGCAAGACCTGTCCGCCAACCACAAAGAAGACTGAATCCCACTATTTTGGAAGTTGTCAAGAAGGAAGTGACCAGACTATTGGAAGCAGGTATCATTTATCCCATTTCAGACAGTGAATGGGTTAGCCCAGTACAAGTGGTGCCCAAGAAGTCTGGAGTCACTACAGTGAAGAATGAGCATGGAGAGCTCATAGCAACCAGAGTACAGAATGCTTGGAGAGTCTGCATTAATTACAGGCGTCTCAACCAAGCCACCCGTAAAGATCACTACCCACTCCCATTCATTGATCAAATGCTGGATCGCCTGTCAGGTAAATCACATTACTGCTTTCTAGATGGTTACACAGGCTATTTCCAGATTCATATAGCTCCTGAGGATCAGGAAAAGACTACTTTTACATGTCCTTTTGGGACTTTTGCTTACAAGAGAATGCCCTTTGGTTTGTGCAATGCACCAGCTACTTTCCAGAGGTGCATGATGAGTCTTTTCTCTGATCTTATTGAGGACTGTTTGGAGGTTTTTATGGATGATTTTAGCGTTTATGGTGATTCTTTTAGCCTTTGCTTAGATGGATTATCTAGAGTATTAGATAGATGTGTCAGTACAAACCTTGTATTAAATTTTGAAAAATGTCATTTTATGGTTAAACAAGGGATTGTACTAGGACATGTTGTATCTAATACTGGTATTTTTGTGGGCCCAGCAAAGGTGAATGTTATTTCTAGTTTACCTTACCCCTCCTCTGTGAGGGAAGTCCGTTCGTTCCTTGGCCATGCAGGTTTTTACAGGATATTTATTAAGGACTTCAGTAAGGTAGCACTTCCCTTATCCAGATTACTGCAGAAGGATATTGAGTTCGAGTTCAGTGAGGATTGTAAGCAAGCGTTTGATAAGCTGAAGACCAATCTGACTCAAGCTCCAATTGTGAGAGGACCAGACTGGAGCCAGCCGTTTGAAATCATGTGCGATGCTTCCAACCATGCAGTAGGAGCAGCGCTGGCTCAGCGTGAAGGTAAGGATCCTTTTGTTATTGCTTATGCGTCTAAGACTTTAGACGCTGCCCAGTCCAATTATACTACTACTGAGAAAGAGCTTCTTGCTATTGTTTTTGCTCTGGATAAATTCCGAACTTATTTACTTGGTACTAGAGTAGAAGTGTATTCGGACCATGCAGCTTTAAAGTATTTATTAGCTAAAAAGGAGTCCAAACCAAGGCTCATGCATTGGATACTGCTATTACAAGAATTTGATTTAGAAATAAAGGATAGGAGTGGTAACCAGAATCTAGTGGCAGAACACTTGGTCGCCTTGAGCACATTAAGGATGATTCTACTCCTATAGATGATAATTTCCCATCAGATAACCTGCAAGCAGTATCTAAAGTAGCCCCTTGGTACGCACCTGTAGCTAATTATCTAGTTAGCCGCACATTTTCTCCACACTTTTCTAAGCATCAAAGGGACAAGCTGAAAAGCGAGTCTAAATGTTATATATGGGATGACCCATATTTGTGGAGATGTGGCGCTGATCAGGTAATTAGACATTGTGTGCCTCAATCAGAATACCAGTCCATTTTAGAGGCTTGTCATTCATCTGAGAGTGGAGGACATTTTGGCCCTCAAAGAACAGCTAGAAAGATCTTAGACTGTGGATTCTGGTGGCCTACTCTTTTTAGAGACGCTGCTGAGTTTTGTAAATCTTGTCTTCTATGCCAAAAATTTGGTAATATATCCAGGAGGGATGAGATGCCTCAACAAATTATGCTTTTCTGTGAAATTTTTGATGTTTGGGGCATTGACTTCATGGGTCCGTTCCCAAATTCTAATGGTCATTTTTATATATTGTTAGCTGTGGATTATGTTTCCAAATGGGTGGAAGCAATTCCTACCCGCACTGATGATGCTAACACTGTTGTTTCCTTTGTGAGAAGCCATATTATTTGCCGCTTTGGATCACCACGAGCAATCGTGAGCGATCAAGGCACCCATTTTTGTAACAGGAGACTAACAGGATTGATGAAGAAGCATGGGATAATTCATAAGGTTGCAACAGCATACCATCCATAAACCAATGGGCAAGCCTAGGTGTCAAACAGAGAGATAAAGCATATCTTGCAGAAGATAGTCAAACCTCATAGAAAAGACTGGAGCACCAGGCTACAAGATGCACTATGGGCATACAGGACAGCATACAAAACACCCATTGGGATGAGTCCTCTCCGCTTAGTTTATGGAAAAGCTTGTCATCTCCCAGTTGAAGTAGAGCACAGAGCCTTTTGGGCAGTCAAGGAATGCAACATGGGAATTGAGCAAGCTGGAGCTGAAAGGAAGCTGCAACTGCAAGAACTGGAGAGCCTTCGCCTAGAAGCTTATGAGAACTCAAGAATATACAAGGAGAAGATGAAGGCTGTACATGATCAGCACATCAAGAGAAAAGAGTTCCAACCTGGGGATTTAGTCCTTCTTTACAAATCTCGACTGAGGCTCATGCCAGGCAAGATGAGATCAAGATGGGAAGGTCCACACAGAGTAGAGAAGGCCAAACCATACGGAGTTTATAACCTCAGCCACCCTTCAAGCTCTGAACTTATCAAAGTTAATGGACAACGTCTGAAGCTGTACCATGGCAAGAAGATACAGAAAAATAAGGAACTTGATATCTTCCTCTTGGAAGACCCCCGCATGCCAGAAGATTGAGCTAGTGGAGCATCCAACTTATGGACGTTAAAGCAAAGTGCTAGGTGGGAGACAACCCACCATGGTATGATCGTTCTTTTCTTCCTATCTTTAGTTTTTCCTAGTCAATAACTCTTCTCTTTATCAGTACCTTCATGCATCTGCATTCACATTTAAAAAAAAAGGCCGCGCGACGCGACCGCATTCGCGACGCGTCCGCGTCGGAATGAGAAGTGAGAAACTAAAAAAATGAACAGAGAGTTTCGCTGTAGCATGGCTGGAGGCGTGCCAATGGCACAAATTGTCCCACGCGACCGCGTCGCTGATGCGTCCACGTCACATGGGATTCCCGGCCTCCCACGCGACCGCGTGCCCCACGCGGCTGCGTGCCCTGATTTCCGACGTCAAAAGGGGTGCACAATGAAATATTGTGCGAGAGTGGTTCTGGATTGGTGCGGGACGCACCATCCCTACCACGCGACCGCGTCGCTGACGCGTCCGCGTCATCCCTTCTAAAGCCCACTCACGCGATCGCATGCCCTACGCGATCGCGTCACCCCAAATTTGGCAAATATATCAATTTGAACAGAGAGTTGTGCAGGAACGAGGCTGCCCTCGCGCCAGAAGCACAATATGGGTCACGCGATCGTGTGGCCGACGCGACCGCGTCAACTGAACTAAAACGCAATCACGCGAACGCATGCTCCACGTGGCCACGTCGCTTGCGCCGCACAGCTCCACCAAAACTGCCAGAATATCTTATCTTTCTCTCCTCTAAATCCTAATTTTTCTTTTCCCTCCTTATTTCTTCCTCATCCTTTCTCCCTTCTATCTCAACTTTCACTCTCTCTTTCTCTCACTTCCATTAACAAGGTTTTATTTTCTTCTTCCCTCCTTCTTTTTCTATCATTCTTCTTATTTTCTATGTTATTTTCTTTTCTTTTCTTTTTCTTTTTATTTTCCATATTTTCTTTCTTCTTCTTTCCTTTTTACATGGTGCTAGAAAATTTATTTGAGTCATCATTCCTCATTATTTGCTTGTGGATTGTTGTAAATTGTTTGGCAATTATATCTTATTTTCATTAAAGGATTGCTTGCATGTTTACTTTAATACTTTCTATGACTTATTTACCATGCATGCTATGTGTTTGTGAAAAAGCCCATATGGCATCATGCACTTTTCTACATTATCCTATTCCACTACTCAATGCATGTTTTTCACAAATTTCCTTTACTATTTTATTAATTCAATTTAATTTCCAATACAAACATGTTAGTTTGTTACAAAGTGATGCTTGATCTATGCTACTCATGCCCTTGCCGGCATGCCAATAATCATCTTGCATATACTTACCTTTTTATGCACCTATCCTATTTCCTTTAATGATCTTTTCACATGTTGTCATGACCATGTGTTTATTTCATTCTTCTTCACCGTGCACTGTTTATTACTCACTCCATCTCCTTCCTTGCTTTAATTCTTTGGATCTAACTTACTTTCTCTTCCCTTTTTTTCAGAATGGCCACCAAAAAAGGCAAAGAGAAAGCTAGCCCTAAACCCACAGCAAGGAAAGGAACGAAGAGAGCATTAGTGGCAGAACCTTCTTCAACTGCAGTCAAGCCCTCAACAAAGAGAATTAAAAGGATTATCAAGGTTGATGAAAAGGAACGAGCCTTCCCAGCCAAAGACACTGCACGATTCCCAAATCGCTACTGTGAGTAGATGTTTCCTATTCTGGCAGCTCGAAATTACAACAATGAACACCTTCTTATCCTTCCGCCACGTATCGCTGAATTTGTTGAGTCACAAATTGCACAAAGACATTGGGGATTTTTACAGAGACAGCCACGATGATGAGCGGATAATTTATACACTTTTTGGCATTGTTTTTAGTATGTTTTTTGTAGATTTAGTTAGTTTTTAGTATATTTTTATTAGTTTTTAGTTAAAATTCACTTTTCTGGACTTTACTATGAGTTTGTGTGTTTTTATGTGATTTCAGGTATTTTCTGGCTGAAATTGAGGGACCTGAGCAAAAATCTTGTTCAGAGACTGAAAAGGACTGCAGATGTTGTTGGATTCTGACCTCCCTGCACTCGAAGTGGATTTTCTAGAGCTACAAAAGCCCAATTGGCGCGCTCTCAACGGCGTTGAAAAGTACACATCCTGGGCTTTCCAGCAATATATAATAGTTCATACTTTGCCTGAGATTTGATGGCCCAAACCGGCGTTCCAATCAGCTCAAGAATGCCCGGCGTTAAACGCTGGAACTGGCACAAGAATGGGAGTTAAACGCCCAAACTGGCACAAAAGCTGGCATTTAACTCCAAGAAGAGTCTCTACACGAAAATGCTTCAATGCTCAGCCCAAGCACACACCAAGTGGGCCCGGAAGTGGATTTTTATGTCATTTACTCATCTTTGTAAACCTTAGGCTACTAGTTCTCTATAAATAAGACCTTTTGCTATTGTATTTTCATCTTGGTTCTTCTGGTTCCCTCTTTGGGGGCCGAAGCCAATGATCACTTTTGTTCTTATGTATTTTCAACGGTGGAGTTTCTACACACCATAGATTAAGGTGTGGAGCTCTGCTGTACCTCGAGTATTAATGCAATTACTATTGTTCTTCTATTCAATTCAGCTTGTTCTTATTCCAAGATATTCATTCGCACTCAAGAACATGATGAATATGATGATTATGTGACGCTCATCATCATTCTCACTTATGAACGCGTGACTGACAACCACGTCCGTTCTACAA
Organism: Arachis stenosperma; assembly: GCF_014773155.1. Lineage (NCBI taxonomy): Eukaryota > Viridiplantae > Streptophyta > Magnoliopsida > Fabales > Fabaceae > Arachis > Arachis stenosperma. The sequence goes on along the minus strand of NC_080380.1, from coordinate 77,369,293 downwards.
GCAAACAAGACTCTAATGTTTATCTCTTGGGTTCTTTAACCGGAATCTTCGTGGTATAAGCTAGAATTGATGGCGGCATTCAAGAGAATCCGAAAGGTCTAAACCTTGTCTGTGGTATTCTGAGTAGGATTCAATGATTGAATGACTGTGACGAGCTTCAAACTCACGATTATGGGGCGTTAGTGACAGACGCAAAAGAATCACTGGATTCTATTCCGACATGATCGAGAACCGACAGCTGGATAGCCGTGCCGTGACAGGGTGCGTTGAACATTTCCACTGAGAGGACGGGACTGTAGCCATTGACAACGGTGATGCCCAACTGGTGGACGAAATTGTGATCACTTGTTATTTGTTTATAAAGGATGTATACTCTTATGGCACTGTTTATTTTCTTCACAACTCCGTTCAACTAACCAGCAAGTGTACTGGGTCGTCCAAGTAATAACCTTACATGAGTAAGGGTCGAATCCACAGAGATTGTTGGTATGAAGCAAGCTATGGTCACCTTGCAAATCTCAGTTAGGCGGATTAAAGAGTAATTGTGATTATCATTAAATAAAAAGGAATAATAAAAGGGATAGAATACTTATGCAGATTCATTGGTAGGAATTTCAGATAAGCGGAATGGAGATGCTGTAGTGCTCTCGGACGCCTGCTCTCCCACTGCTTCTACTCAGTCCTTCTTACTCCTTTCCATGGCAAGCTTTGTATAGGGGTTCACCATCAGCTGTGGCTACTTTCATCCTCACGGGGAAATATCCTGTGCGGCTGTCACTCGCACAGCTAACCAGTCTGGAGGCATCACCCATGGTTGATAGCTACATCCCATCCTCGCAGTGAAAGCTAATGCTCACGCACTCTGTCACAGTACGGCCAATCACCGGTTGGTTCCCTCCCCTACTGGAATAGAATCCATTGATTCTTTTGCGTTGTCACTACGCCCAGCAGGTTACAGGTTTGAAGCACGTCACAGTCATTCATTACCGGAATCCTACTCGGACACCACAGACAAGGTAGACTTTCCGGATTCCCAGGATCCTACTCGGAACACCACAGACAAGGTTGGACTTTCCGGATCCTCATAAATGCCGCCATCCATCTAGCTTATACCACGAAGATTCTGTTGGGGAATCTAAGAGATATACATTCAAGCTTTGTTGCATGTAGAACGGAAGTGGTTGTCAATCACGCGCGTTCATAAGTGAGAATGATAATGAGGGTTATCTAACTCATCACATTCATCATATTCTTGAGTACGAATGAATATCTTGGAATAAGAATAAGAGAGATTTGAATAAAAGAAGATAGAATTGCATTAATACTTGAGGTACAGCAGCTCCACACCCTTAATCTATGGTGTGCAGAAACTCCACCGTTGAAAATACATAAGTGAAAGAGGTCCAGGCATGGCCGAATGGCCAGCCCCCCTAAACGTGATCAATAGTCTCTTAGGATGAAGAATAAAACAAAACTGAGACCAAAGATATCTAATACATTGATAAATCATCCTATTTATAATAAACTAGCTCCTAGGGTTTACATAAGTAAGTAATTGATGCATAAATCCACTTCCGGGGCCCACTTGGTGTATGCTTGGGCTGAGCTTGATCAATCCACGAGCTGAGGCTTCTCTTGGAGTTGAACTTTGAGTTATGACGTGTTTTGGGCGTTCAACTCCGGATCATGACGTTTTTCTGGCGTTTAACTCCAGACAGCAGCATGTACTTGGCGTTCAACGCCAAGTTACGTCGTCATTCTTCGAATAAAGTATGGACTATTATATATTGCTGGAAAGCCCTGGATGTCTACTTTCCAAAGCCGTTGAGAGCGCGCCATTTAGAGTTCTGTAGCTCCAGAAAATCCATTTCGAGTGCAGGGAGGTCAGAATCCAACAGCATCAGCAGTCCTTTTGTCAGCCTTTTTCAGAGTTTTGCTCAAATCCCTCAATTTCAGCCAGAATTTACCTGAAATCACAGAAAAACACACAAACTCATAGTAAAGTCCAGAATTGTGAATTTAACATAAAAACTAAGGAAAACATCCCTAAAAGTAGCTTAAACTTACTAAAAACTATATGAAAACAATGCCAAAAAGCGTATAAATTATCCGCTCATCACAACACCAAACTTAAATTGTTGCTTGTCCCCAAGCAACTGAAAATCAAAAATAGGATAAAAAGAAGAGAATATACTATAAAAGTCCAAAATATCAATGAATATTAATTTAATTACATGAGCGGGACTTGTAGCTTTTTGCTTCTAAACAGTTTTGGCATCTCACTTTTTCCTTTGTAGTTTAGAGGGATTGGCGTCTCTGGGGAACTTAGAATTTTGGATAGTGTTATTGACTTTCCTAGTTAAGCATGTTGATTCTTGAACACAGCTACTTATGAGTCTTGGCCGTGGCCCTAAGCACTTTGTTTTCCAGTATTACCACCGGATACATAAATGCCACAGACACATAACTGGGTGAACCTTTTCAGATTGTGACTCAGCTTTGCTAAAGTCCCCAGTTAGTGGTGTCCAGAGCTCTTAAGCACACTCTTTTGCTTTGGATCACGACTTTAACCACTTAGTCTCAAGCTTTTCACTTGGACCTTCATGACACAAGCACATGGTTAGGGACAGCTTGACTTAGCCGCTTAGGCCTGGATTTAATTTCCTTCGGCCCTCCTATCCATTGATGCTCAAAGCCTTGGATCCTTTTTACCTTTGCCTTTTGGTTTTAAGGGCTATTGGCTTTTTCTACTGCTCATTCTTTTTCTATATACTCTTTTTAGCCATTTTTTTTTTCGAATGCTTCACTGCTTTTTCTTGCTTCAAGAATCAATTTCATGAGTTTTCAGATCATCAATAACATTTCTCTTTGTTCATCATTCTTTCAAGAGCCAACAATTTTAACACTCATAAACAACAAGATCAAAAGACATATGCACTGTTCAATCATTCATTCAGAAAACAAAAAGCATTGTCACCACATCAATATAATTAAACTAAATTCAATAATAATTTCGAAAACTATGTACTTCTTGTTCTTTTGAATTAAAACATTTTTCTTTTAAGAGAGGTGAAGGATTAATGGAATTTATTCATAGCTTTAAGGCATGGTTACATACTAATGATCATGAAACAAAGACACAAAACATAGATAAACACAATAATTAAAAACTGAAAACAGAAAGAAATAAAGAACAAGGAATGAATCCACCTGAGTGAAGGTGGCGCCTTCTTGAAGGTCCAATGGTGCTCTTTGAGCTCCTCTATGCCTCTTCCTTGCCTTTGTTGCTCCTCCCTCATTGCTCTTTGATCTTCTCTTATTTCTTGGAGAATGATGGAGTGCTCATGATGTTCCACCCTTAGTTGCTTCCAATATTTGTGTGGGGGACAACTTATCCCCTGAGGTATCTCAGGGATCTCTTGATTTGCAGCCACATGTTCTACCACTGAGCTATGACGGCTTATATTTTTAGTCTTTCCATCTCCCATGACTCAGAGGTGGAAGCTTTTGTCTTCCCTTTGAGGTTTCTCTGGCCTTAGGTGCCATTAATGGTAATGGAAAAGCAAAAAAGCTATGCTTTTACCACACCAAACTTAAAATATTGCTCGCCCTCGAGCAAAAAAGAAAAGAAGAGTAGAAGAAGAAGAAGAGAATGGAGGTGAGTGAGGGGAGATGGATTCGGCTATATGGGTGGGATTGGGTGGGTAGGAGAAGATGAATTGTGAAGGTGAGTGGTGAATGAAAAACAGAAGGAATGACCATGAATGGAGAGAGAGAGGGCGAGGTAGGTGAGGATCCTGTGAGGTTCACAGATCCTGAGGTGTCAAGGAATTCCATCCCTGCACCAAATAGGCATGTAACATGCCTTCATGCATCATTCTGGCGTTTAAACGCTCATTTGTGCATGTTCTGGGCGTTCAACGCCCATGTAATGCATGTTTCTGGCGTTGAACGCCAGTTTCATGCTTGTTCCTGGCGTTCAGCGCCAGTTTGTCCTTGCTGTGCACCATCCTGGCGTTTAACGCCAGGTTGTTGCTTGTTTTGGGCGTTCAGCGCCAGAATGGTGCTCTGTTCTGGCGTTGAACGCCGGCCAGATGCACCTTCTGGGCGTTGAACGCCAGCCCGTGCGTCCTCCAGGGTGAAAAATTTTTTCTTCTGTTTTTGACTCTGTTTTTAATTTTTTTGATTTTTTTCGTGACTCCTCATGATCATGTACCTAATAAACACAAAAATAACAAAGAAACAAAATAAAATAAAATTAGATAAATAAAATTGGGTTGCCTCCCAACAAGCGCTTCTTTAATGTCAATAGCTTGACAGTGGCTCTCATGGAACCACAAGGTGATCAGGTCAACTTAAGTGTGGTATTCCCAACACCAAACTTAGAGTTTGGATATGGGGTTTGAACACCAAACTTAGAGTTTGGTTGTGGCCTCACAACACCAAACTTAGAGTTTGACTGTGTGGGTTCTTCTTCTTGACTCTGAACTGAGAGAAGCTCTTTATGCTTACTCTCTTTTGTCACAGAGGGATGGCCATGTGCCTTAAACACAAGGTAGTCCCCATTCAATTGAAGGACTAGCTCACCTCTGTTGACATCTATCACAGCTCCTGCTGTGGCTAGGAAAGGTCTTCCTAGGATGATGCATTCATCATCTTCCTTCCTAGTGTCTAGGATTATGAAATCAGTAGGGATGTAAAGGCCTTCAACCTTTACTAGCACGTCCTCTACCATTCCATAAGCTTGCCTCATTGACTTATCTGCCAATTGTAATGAGAACAAAGCAGGTTGTACCTCAATGATCCCCAGCTTCTCTATTACAGAGAGTGGCATAAGATTTATTCCTGACCCCAGATCACATAGAGCTTTTTCAAAGCTCATGGTGCCTATGGTACAAGGTATTGAGAACTTGCCAGGATCTTGCTTCTTTTGAGGTAGAGTTCTCTGAATCCAAGTATCTAGTTCACTAATGAGCAAGGGAGGTTCACTTTCCCAAGTCTCATTACCAAACAGCTTGGCATTCAGCTTCATGATAGCTCCTAAGTATTGAGCAACTTGCTCTCCAGTCACATCTTCATTCTCTTCAGAGGATGAATATTCTTCAGAGCTCATGAATGGCAGAAGGAGATTTAAAGGAATCTCTATGGTCTCTAGGTGAGCCTCAGATTCCTCAGGATCCTTAATAGGAAACTCCTTCTTGCTTGAGGAACGTCCCAGGAGGTCTTTCTCACTAGGATTTTCGTCCTCCTCCTCCTTTGTACATTCGGCCACTTTGATTAAATCAATGGCCTTGCACTCTCCTTTTGGATTTTCTTCTGTATTGCTTGGGAGAGTACTGGGAGGAGTTTCAATAACTTTCTTACTCAGCTGGCCCACTTGTGCCTCCAAATTTCTAATGGAGGATCTTGTTTCATTCATGAACTGAAAGTGGCCTTTGACAGATCAGAGACTATATTGGCTAAATTAGAAGTGTTTTGTTCAGAATTCTCTGTCTGTTGCTGAGAAGATGATGGATATGGCTTACTATTGTTCAGCCTATTGCGTCCACCATTATTAAAACCTTGTTGAGGTTTTTGTTGATCCTTCCAGGAGAAATTTGGATGATTTCTCCAAGATGAGTTATAGGTGTTTCCATAAGGTTCACCTAAGTAATTAACCTCTGCCATGGCAGGGTTCTCAGGATCATAAGCTTCTTCAGAAGCTGCCTCTCTATTACTATTGGATGCATGTTGCAATCCATTCAGATTTTGAGAGATCATGTTGACCTGTTGAGTCAACACTTTGTTCTGAGCCAGTATGGCATTCAGAGCATCAATTTCAAGAACTCCTTTCTTTTGAGGTACCCCATTGTTCACGGAATTCCTTTCAGAAGTATACATGAACTGGTTGTTTGCAACCATGTCAATGAGTTCTTGAGCCTCTTCAGGCGTTTTCTTCAGGTGAATAGATCCACCTGCAGAATGGTCCAATGACATTTTCGAAAATTCAGAGAGACCATAATAGAATATATCCAATATGGTCCATTCTGAAAACATGTCAGATGGACATCTTTTGGTCAGCTGCTTGTATCTTTCCCAAGCTTCATAGAGGGATTCACTATCTTTTTGTTTGAAGGTTTGAACATCCACTCTCAGCTTGCTCAGCTTTTGAGGAGGAAAGAATTTATCCAAGAAGGCAGTGACCAGCTTATCCCATGAGTCCAGGCTATCCTTGGGTTGTGAATCCAACCATACTCTGGCTCTGTCTCTTACAGCAAAAGGGAAAAGCATGAGTCTGTAGACTTCAGGATCAATTCCATTAGTCTTTACAGTCTCACAGATCTGCAAGAACTCAGTTAAAAACTGATAAGGATCTTCAGATGGAAGTCCATAAAACTTGCAGTTTTGTTGCATTAAAGCAACTAGTTGAGGCTTAAGCTCAAAGTTATTGGCTCCAATGGCAGGAATGGAGATGCTTCTTCCATCAAACTTGGACGTTGGCTTTGTGAAGTCACCAAGCATTCTCCTTGCATTATTATTATTATTTTCGGCCATCTCCTTCTCTTGTTTGAAATTTTCAAGAAGGTTTCTTCTGGATTGTTGTAATTTAGCTTCTTTTAATTTTCTCTTCAGAGTCCTTTCAGGTTCTGGATCAATTTCAACAAGAGTGCCTTTATCCCTGTTCCTGCTCATATGAAAGAGAAGAAAACAAGAAAAGAAAGAGGAATCCTCTATGTCACAGTATAGAGATTCCTTTGTGTTAGTAGAAAAAGAAAGGGGGTAGAAGAATGAAGAATGGATTCGGATTTATGGATGAAGAGAGGTGAAGAGAAGTGTTAGTAATTAAATAATTAAACAGAAGAAGAAAAGAGAAGAGAAAATTCGAAAAATAATTTTGAAAAGGAGTTAGTGATTTTCGAAAATTTGAGATAAATTGTAATTAAAATTAAAACATGAAACAATTAATTAATTAAAAAGAATTTTTGAAAAAGAGAGAGATATTTTCGAAAATAGAAGAGGGAAAAGTAGTTAAGTGGTTTTGAAAAAGATAAGAAACAAACAAAAAGTTAGTTAGTTGATTGAAAAAGATTTGAAATCAAAATTGAAAAAGATAAGAAGATAGTAAGTTAGATAAGATATTTTAAAATCAAATTTTGAAAAAGATAAAATTTTAAAAAAGAATAAGATAAAGAGATAAGATAAAAGTTTTAGGAAAAAGATATTTTGAAAAAGATTTAGTTTTTAAAAAAACTTAACTAACAAGAAACTACAAGATAAGATTCTAGAATTTAAAGATTGAACCTTTCTTAACAAGAAAGTAACAAACTTCAAATTTTTGAACCAATCACATTAATTGTTAGCTAATTTTTGAAAATATGATATAAAGATAAGAAAAAGATTTTGAAAATATTTTGAAAAATAATTTTTGACATTTTCGAAATTAATAAAAAAAATGAAAAAGATATGATTTTTGAAAAAGATTTTGAAAAGATAAGATTTTTTTTAATTGAAATTTTGATTTGACTTGTAAGAAACAACTAATTTTGAAAATTTTTGACCAAGTCAACCCAAAATTTCGAAATTTTGGAGGGAAATAAGGAAAAGATATTTTTTTGATTTTTAAATTTTTAGTTATGAGAGAGAAAAACAACAAAAATGCTCAATGCATGAAATTTTTAGATCAAAACAATGAATGCATGCAAGAATGCTATGAATGTCAAGATGAACACCAAGAACACTTTGAAGATCATGATGAACATCAAGAACATATTTTTGAAAAATTTTTGATGCAAAGAAAACATGCAAGACACCAAACTTAGAAATTTTTAATGCATGAAAAATATGAATGCAAAAATGCACATGAAAAACAAGAAAAGACACAAAACAAGAAAACATCAAGATCAAACAAGAAGACTTATCAAGAACAACTTGAAGATCATGAAGAACACTATGAATGCATGGATTTTCGAAAAAATGCAAGAAAAAAAATTTTTAAAGCATGCAATTGACACCAAACTTAAAAATTAACACAAAATTTAGACAAGAAACACAAAATATTTTTGATTTTTATGATTTTATTATTTTTTTTTGTAATTTTATTAATTTTTTTCGAAAATAAGGTTTGTAAAAACGAAAAAGAAAAGAGAAATTTTGAAAAAGATTTTTGAAAAGAAAATTACCTAATCTGAGCAACAAGATGAACCGTCAGTTGTCCATACTCGAACAATCCCCGGCAACGGCGCCAAAAACTTGGTGGACGAAATTGTGATCACTTGTTATTTGTTTATAAAGGATGTATACTCTTATGGCACTGTTTATTTTCTTCACAACTCCGTTCAACTAACCAGCAAGTGTACTGGGTCGTCCAAGTAATAACCTTACATGAGTAAGGGTCGAATCCACAGAGATTGTTGGTATGAAGCAAGCTATGGTCACCTTGCAAATCTCAGTTAGGCGGATTAAAGAGTAATTGTGATTATCATTAAATAAAAAGGAATAATAAAAGGGATAGAATACTTATGCAGATTCATTGGTAGGAATTTCAGATAAGCGGAATGGAGATGCTGTAGTGCTCTCGGACGCCTGCTCTCCCACTGCTTCTACTCAGTCCTTCTTACTCCTTTCCATGGCAAGCTTTGTATAGGGGTTCACCATCAGCTGTGGCTACTTTCATCCTCACGGGGAAATATCCTGTGCGGCTGTCACTCGCACAGCTAACCAGTTTGGAGGCATCACCCATGGTTGATAGCTACATCCCATCCTCGCAGTGAAAGCTAATGCTCACGCACTCTGTCACAGTACGGCCAATCACCGGTTGGTTCCCTCCCCTACTGGAATAGAATCCATTGATTCTTTTGCGTTGTCACTACGCCCAGCAGGTTACAGGTTTGAAGCACGTCACAGTCATTCATTACCGGAATCCTACTCGGACACCACAGACAAGGTAGACTTTCCGGATTCCCAGGATCCTACTCGGAACACCACAGACAAGGTTGGACTTTCCGGATCCTCATAAATGCCGCCATCCATCTAGCTTATACCACGAAGATTCTGTTGGGGAATCTAAGAGATATACATTCAAGCTTTGTTGCATGTAGAACGGAAGTGGTTGTCAATCACGCGCGTTCATAAGTGAGAATGATAATGAGGGTTATCTAACTCATCACATTCATCATATTCTTGAGTACGAATGAATATCTTGGAATAAGAATAAGAGAGATTTGAATAAAAGAAGATAGAATTGCATTAATACTTGAGGTACAGCAGAGCTCCACACCCTTAATCTATGGTGTGCAGAAACTCCACCGTTGAAAATACATAAGTGAAAGAGGTCCAGGCATGGCCGAATGGCCAGCCCCCCTAAACGTGATCAATAGTCTCTTAGGATGAAGAATAAAACAAAACTGAGACCAAAGATATCTAATACATTGACAAATCATCCTATTTATAATAAACTAGCTCCTAGGGTTTACATAAGTAAGTAATTGATGCATAAATCCACTTCCGGGGCCCACTTGGTGTATGCTTGGGCTGAGCTTGATCAATCCACGAGCTGAGGCTTCTCTTGGAGTTGAACTTTGAGTTATGACGTGTTTTGGGCGTTCAACTCCGGATCATGACGTTTTTCTGGCGTTTAACTCCAGACAGCAGCATGTACTTGGCGTTCAACACCAAGTTACGTCGTCATTCTTCGAATAAAGTATGGACTATTATATATTTCTGGAAAGCCCTGGATGTCTACTTTCCAAAGCCGTTGAGAGCGCGCCATTTAGAGTTCTGTAGCTCCAGAAAATCCATTTCGAGTGCAGGGAGGTCAGAATCCAACAGCATCAGCAGTCCTTTTGTCAGCCTTTTTCAGAGTTTTGCTCAAATCCCTCAATTTCAGCCAGAATTTATCTGAAATCACAGAAAAACACACAAACTCATAGTAAAGTCCAGAATTGTGAATTTAACATAAAAACTAAGGAAAACATCCCTAAAAGTAGCTTAAACTTACTAAAAACTATATGAAAACAATGCCAAAAAGCGTATAAATTATCCGCTCATCACCAACATACAGCTTGCCATGGAAAGGAGTAAGAAGGATTGGATGAAGACAGTAGGAAAGCAGAGAGACGGAAGGGACAAAGCATCTCCATTCGTTTATCTGAAGTTCTCACCAATGAATTACATAAGTATCTATATCTTTATCTCTATGCTTTATTCATATATCACCCATACCCATTTGAGTCTGCCTGACTAAGATTTACAAGGTGACCATAGCTTGCTTCATACCAACAATCTCCGTGGGATCGACCCTTACTCGCGTAAGGTTTATTACTTGGACGACCCAGTGCACTTGCTGGTTAGTTGTGCGAAGTTGTGTTTATGCCATGGTATTGAGCACCAAGTCTTTGGGGCCATTACTAGGGATTATTTGAGCTGTGAAAAGTGGTGATCACAATTTCGTGCACCAAGTTTTTGGCGCCGTTACCGGGGATTGTTTCGAGTTTGGACAACTGACGGTTCATCTTGTTGCTTAGATTAGGTATTTTTCAGAGTTCTTAAGAATGAATTCTAGTGTTTCAAGGTGATGATCTTATCATGACCAAAGCTGATTGATTCTCATCAATTTAGCTCTTGAATGCAATGTCCTGCTGAAGCTTGGCTATCCATGTCTAGTTCCTTTAGACTGAAGCTTTAGACTAACATTGCATAATTCCTGGAATTCTCATTAAGAACTTTGATACCTTTATTTTCTTTTCCATTTAATTTTCGAAAAAAACCAACAAAAAAAAATTACAAAATCATAAAAACCAAAAATATGTTATGTTTCTTATTGAGACACTAGTCTCATTTTAAGTTTGGTGTCTTGCATGCATTGTTTATTTGATCTTGGTTCTATTTTCAAGTCAATAGTACAGGGAAATGAAGATTCAGTACATGCAGCAGAGGAATTATACAGAAAAAGCTGGGCGTTCAAAACACCCAGTGAAGAAGGAAAAACTGGCATTTAAACGCCAGCCAGGGTGCCTGGCTGGGCGTTTAACGCCCAAAAGGGTAGCATTTTGGGCGTTAAACGCCAGAATGGATACCATTCTGGGCGTTTAACGCCAGGATGGCACAAGAGGGAAGATTTTGTTTTCAAATCAAATTTTTTTCAAGTTTTCAAAATTTTTCAAAATCAAATCTTTTTCAAATCAAATCTTTTCAATCAAATGTTTTCAAAATCAATTTCTTTCCTTTTTCAAAGATACTTGCTATCAATTAATGATTTGATTCAACATTTCAAGTATGTTGCCTTTTCTGTTGAGAAAGGTTTAATGTTTGAATCATATCTTTTCTTGTTAGGCAAGTCATTAATTTTTAAAATCAAATCTTTTTAAAATTGTTTTTCAAATCATATCTTTTCAATCATATCTTTTTCAAAATAGTTTTCAATCATATCTTTTTGATTGCTAATTTCAAAATCTTTTTCAAAAATCACTTGATATCTTTCCCACTTTTAGTTTTCGAAAATCAATTCAAGTTTTTCAAAATGTTTTTAAAATCTTTTTGACTTAATTTTCGAAAAACTCTTCCTCTCTTCTCACATCCTTCTATTTATGGAGTAACACTCCTCCTCAATGCACAATTCGAACTCTATCTCACTAAGTTCGAATTCTTCTACCTCTTTCTTCTATTTTTCTGTTCCTCTGACACCTCAAGGAATCTCTATACTGTGACATAGAGGATTCCACATCTCCTTGTTCTCTTCTCTTTCATATGAGCAGGAACAAAGACAAAGGCATTCTTGTTGAAGCTGACCCTGAACCTGAAAGGACCTTGAAGCGAAAGCTAAGAGAAGCTAAGGCACAACTCTCTGTAGAGGACCTAACAGAAATCTTCAAAGAAGAAGAACCCATGGCAGCTGAAAACAACAACAATGCCAACAATGCAAGGAAGGTGCTGGGTGACTTTACTGCACCTACTCCCGACTTCTATGGGAGAAACATCTCTATCCCTGCCAATGGAGCTAACAACTTTGAGCTTAAGCCTCAATTAGTTTCTCTAATGCAACAGAATTGCAAGTTCCATGGACTTCCATTGGAAGATCCTCATCAGTTTTTAGCTGAGTTCTTGCAAATCTGTGACACTGTCAAGACTAATGGGGTTGACCCTGAGGTCTACAGACTTATGCTATTCCCTTTTGCTGTAAGAGACAGAGCTAGAATATGGTTGGACTTACAACCTAAAGACAGCCTGAACTCTTGGGAAAAGCTAGTCAATGCCTTCTTGGCAAAGTTCTTTCCACCTCAAAAATTGAGTAAGCTTAGAGTGGAAGTCCAAACCTTCAGATAGAAAGAAGGAGAATCCCTCTATGAAGCTTGGGAAAGATACAAACAATTGATCAGAAAGTGTCCCTCTGACATGCTTTCTGAATGGAGCATCATAGGTATTTTCTATGATGGACTCTCTGAACTGTCCAAGATGTCTTTGGATAGCTCTGCTGGAGGATCTCTTCATCTGAAGAAGACGCCTGCAGAAGCTCAATAACTAATTGAAATGGTTGCAAATAACCAATTCATGTACACTTCTGAAAGGAATCCTGTGAACAGTGGGACAAATCAGAAGAAAGGAGTTCTTGAGATTGATACTCTGAATGCCATATTGGCTCAGAACAAAATATTGACTCAGCAAGTCAATTTGATTTCTCAAAGTCTGTCTGGAATGCAAAATGCACCAGGCAGTACTAAGGATCCTTCATCTGAAGAAGAAGCTTATGATCCTGAGAGCCCTTCAATGGAAGAGGTGAATTACATGGGAGAACCCTATGGAAACACCTATAATTCTTCATGGAGAAATCATCCAAATCTCTCATGGAAGGATCAACAGAGACCTCAACAAGGTTTCAACAATAATAATGGTGGAAGAAACAGGTTTAGCAATGGCAAGCCTTTTCCATTATCTTCTCAGCAACAGACAGAGAATTCTAAGCAGAACCACTCTGACTTAGCAACCATGGTCTCTGATCTAATCTAAACCACTCAAAGTTTCATGACTGAAACAAGGTCCTCCATTAGGAATTTGGAGGCACAAGTGGGATAGCTGAGCAAGAAAATTACTGAACTCCCTCCTAGTACTCTTCCAAGCAATACAGAAGAAAATTCAAAAGGAGAGTGCAAGGCCATCAACATGGCCGAATTTGGAGAGGAGGAAGAGGCAGTGAACGCCACTGAGGAAGACCTCAATGGGCGTGCACTGACCTCCAATGAGTTCCCTAATGAGGAACCATGGGAATCTGAGGCTCACACTGAGACCATAGAGATTCCATTTGATTTACTTCTGCCATTCATGAGCTCTGATGAGTATTCTTCCTCTGAAGAGGATGAATATGTCACTGAAGAGCAAGTTGCTAAATACCTTGGAGCAATCATGAAGCTAAATGATAAGTTATTTGGTAATGAGACTTGGGAGAACGAACCTCCTTTGCTCACCAAAGAACTGGATGACTTGTCTAGGCAGAGATTACCTCAAAAGAGACAAGATCCTGGGAAGTTTTCAATACCTTGCACCATAGGCACCATGACCTTCAAGAAGGCTCTGTGTGACTTAGGGTCAAGTGTAAACCTCATGCCTCTCTCTGTAATGGAGAAGCTAGGGATCTTTGAGGTACAAGCTGCAAGAATCTCACTAGAGATGGCAGACAATTCAAGAAAACAAGCTTATAGACTTGTAGAGGATGTTTTGGTGAAGATTGAAGACCATTACATCCCTGCTGATTTCATAGTCCTAGAGACTGGGAAGTGCATGGATGAATCCATCATCCTTGGCAGACCCTTCCTAGCCACAGCAAATGCTGTGATTGATGTTGACAGAGGTGAATTGATCATTCAAGTGAATGAAGAATCCTTTGTGTTTAAGGCTCAAGGATATCCCTCTGTCACAATGGAGAGGAAGCATGAAGAGCTTCTCTCAAAACAGAGCCCCCACAGTCAAACTCTAAGTTTGGTGTTGGGAGGCCACAGCCAAATTCTAGGTTTGGTGTTGAACACCCACATTCAAACTCTAAGTTTGGTGTTGGGAGGTTCCAACATTGCTCTGAGTATCTTTGAGGCTCCATGAGAGCCCACTGTCAAGCTACTGACATTAAAGAAGCGCTTGTTGGGAGGCAACCCAATGTTATATTTTATCTATTTTCCTTTGTTATTTTATGTTTTTTGTAGGTTGATGATCATGAGAAGTCACAAAATCAATTGAAAAAGCAAAAACAGAATGAAAAACAGAAAGAAAAATAGCACACCCTGGAGGAAGACCTTGCTGGCGTTTAAACGCCAGTAAGGGCAGCAAATGGGCGTTTAACGCCCAGTCTGGCACCATTCTGGGCATTTAACGCCAGAAAGGGGCACCAGACTGGCGTTAAATGCCAGAAAAGGGCAAGAAGCTGGCGTTAAACGCCAGAAATGGGCACCAGCCCGGCGTTTAACGCCAGAATTGGCAAAGGGTGCATTTTTGCACACCACTTGGTGCAGGGTTGAATTTTCCTTGACACCTCAGGATCTATGGACCCCACAGGATCCCCACCTACCCCACCACCCTCTCTCTTCTTCTTCACCCATTCACCAATCACCTTAACTACTCTTCCCCAAAAACCCCTCACCTATCAAATCCCATCTTTCTCTTCACCACTCACATCCATCCTTCTTAAAACCCCACCTACCTCACCATTCAAAATTCAAACCACTTTCCCCCCCAAACCCACCCATAATGGCCGAACCCTACCCCTCTCTCCACCCCTATATAAACCCATCTTCACTCCTTCATTTTCACACACCCTAAGCACTACTTCTCCCCCCTTTGGCTGAACCACAAAGCCACCTCAATCTCCTCTATTTCTTCTTCTTCTACTCTCTTCTTTCTTCTTTTGCTCGAGGACGAGCAAAACTTTTAAGTTTGGTGTGGTGAAAGCATTGCTTTTTTTCCATAACCATTTATGGCATCCAAGGCCGGAGAAATCTCTAGAAAGAGAAAAGGGAAGGCAAAAGCTTTCACCTCCGAGTCATGGGAGATGGAGAGATTCATCTCAAGGGTGCATCAAGACCACTTCTATGAAGTTGTGGCCTTGAAGAAGGTGATCCCCGAGGTCCCTTTCAAACTCAAAAAGAGTGAATATCCGGAGATCCGACATGAGATTAGAAGAAGAGGTTGGGAAGTTCTTACCAACCCCATTCAACAAGTCGAAATCTTAATGGTTCAAGAGTTCTATGCCAATGCATGGATCACCAAGAACCATGATCAAAGTGTGAACTCGGACCCAGAGAATTGGCTTACAATGGTTCGGGGGAAATACTTAGATTTTAGTCTGAAAAATGTAAGGTTGGCATTCAACTTGCCCATGATGCAAGGAGATGAACATCCTTACACTAGAAGGGTCAACTTTGATCAAAGGTTGGACCAAGTCCTCACTGACATTTGTGAAGAGGGCGCCCAATGGAAGAGAGATTCAAGAGGGAAGCCAGTTCAATTGAGAAGGCATGACCTCAAGCTGTGGCTAGGGGATGGTTGGAGTTTATCCAACGCTCAATCATTCCCACTAGCAACCGGTCTGAAGTTACTCTAGACCGGGCCATCATGATTCATAACATCATGATTGGAGAAGAAGTAGAAGTTCATGAGGTTATAGCCCAAGAACTTTATAAGGTGGCAGACAAGTCCTCTACCTTGGCAAGATTAGCCTTTCCTCATCTCATTTGTCACTTCTGTTATTCAGTTGGAGTTGACATAGAGGGAGACATCCCCATTGATGAGGACAAGCCCATCACTAAGAAAAGGATGGAGCAAACAAGAGATCCCACTCATCATGAAATCCCTGAGATACCTCAAGGGATGCACTTTCCTCCACAAAACTATTGGGAGCAAATCAACACCTCCCTAGGAGAATTGAGTTCCAACATGGGACAACTAAGGGTGGAGCACCAAGAACATTCCATCCTCCTCCATGAAATTAGAGGATATCAAAGAATCATGAGAGAGGAGCAACAAAGGAAAGGAAGAGACATTGAGGAGCTCAAGCACTCCATAAGACCTTCAAGAGGAAGAACAAGCCGCCATCACTAAGGTGGACCCGTTCTTTGATTTCCTTGTTCTTTATTTTCCTGTTTTTCGAACTTTAATGCTTATGTTTATCTATGTTTGTGTCTTATGATCATTAGTGTCTTAGTGTCTATGCCTTAAAGTTATGAATGTCCTATGAATCCATCACCTCTCTTAAATGAAAAATGTTCTTAATTGAAAAAGAGAAGAATTGCATGAATTTTAAATTTTATAACAGATTAATTATTTTGATGTGGTGGCAATACTTTTGTTTTCTGAATGTATGCTTAAACAGTGCATATGTCTTTTGAATTTGTTGTTCATGATTGGTTGGCTCTTGAAAGAATGATGAAAAAGGAGACATGTTACTGAGGATCTGAAAAATCATAAAAATGATTCTTGAAGCAAGGAAAAGCAGTGAATACAAAAAAAAGGAAGCGAAAAAAAAAAGAAAAAAAGAGAGAAAAAGAAAGAAAAAGAAAGAAATAAAGTTGTGATCCAAGGCAAAAAGAGTGTGCTTAAGAACCCTGGACACCTCTAATTGGGGACTCTAGCAAAGCTGAGTCACAATCTGAAAAGGTTCACCTAATTATGTGTCTGTGGCATGTATGTATCCGGTGGTAATACTGGAAGACAGAGTGCTTTAGGCCACGGCCAAGACTCATAAAGTAGCTGTATTCAAGAATCATCATACTTAACTAGGAGAATCAATAACACTATCTGGACTCTGAGTTCCTAAAGAAGCCAATCATTCTGAATTTCAAAGGATAGAGTGAGATGCCAAAACTGTTCAGAGGCAAAAAGCTAAAAGCCCCGCTCATCTAATTAATACTGATCTTCATAGATGTTTTTGGAATTCATTGCATATTCTCTTCTCTTTATCTTATTTGATTTTCAGTTGCTTGGGGACAAGCAACAATTTAAGTTTGGTGTTGTGATGAGCGGATAATTTATACGCTTTTTGGCATTGTTTTTAGTATGTTTTTAGTAGATTTAGTTAGTTTTTAGTATATTTTTATTAGTTTTTAGTTAAAATTCACTTTTCTAGACTTTACTATAAGTTTGTGTGTTTTTCTTTTATTTCAGGTATTTTTCTGGCTGAAATTGAGGGACCTGAGCAAAAATCTGGTTCATAGACTGAAAAGGACTGCAGATGCCGTTGGATTCTGACCTCCCTGCACTCGAAGTGGATTTTCTGGAGCTACAGAAGCTTAATTGGTGCGCTCTCAACGGCGTTGGAAAGTAGACATCCTGGACTTTCCAGCAATATATAATAGTCCATACTTTGCCCGAGATTTGATGGCCCAAACCGGCGTTCCAAATCAGCTCAAGAATGTCCGGCGTTAAACGCCGGAACTGGCACAAGAATGGGAGTTAAACGCCCAAACTGGCACAAAAGCTGGCGTTTAACTCCAAGAAGAGTCTCTACACGAAAATGCTTCAATGCTCAGCCCAAGCACACACCAAGTGGGCCCGGAAGTGGATTTTTATGTCATTTACTCATCTTTGTAAACCTTAGGCTACTAGTTCTCTATAAATAAGACCTTTTGCTATTGTATTTTCATCTTGGTTCTTCTGGTTCCCTCTTTGGGGGCCGAAGCCAATGATCACTTTTGTTCTTATGTATTTTCAACGGTGGAGTTTCTACACACCATAGATTAAGGTGTGGAGCTCTGCTGTACCTCGAGTATTAATGCAATTACTATTGTTCTTCTATTCAATTCAGCTTGTTCTTATTCCAAGATATTCATTCGCACTCAAGAACATGATGAATATGATGATTATGTGACGCTCATCATCATTCTCACTTATGAACGCGTGACTGACAACCACGTCCGTTCTACAAGCAAACAAGGCTCTAATGTTTATCTCTTGGGTTCTTTAACCGAAATCTTCGTTGTATAAGCTAGAATTGATGGCGGTATTCAAGAGAATTCGGAAGGTCTAAACCTTGTCTGTGGTATTCTGAGTAGGATTCAATGATTGAATGACTGTGACGAGCTTCAAACTCGCGATTGTGGGGCGTTAGTGACAGACGCAAAAGAATCACTGGATTCTATTCCGACATGATCGAGAACCGACAGCTGGATAGCCGTGCCGTGACAGGGTGCGTTGAACATTTCCACTGAGAGGACGGGACTGTAGCCATTGACAACGGTGATGCCCAACATACAGCTTGCCATGGAAAGGAGTAAGAAGGATTGGATGAAGACAGTAGGAAAGCAAAGAAACGGAAGGGACAAAGCATCTCCATTCGCTTATCTGAAGTTCTCACCAATGAATTACATAAGTATCTCTATCTTTATCTCTATGCTTTATTCATATATCACCCATACCCATTTGAGTCTGCCTGACTAAGATTTACAAGGTGACCATAGCTTGCTTCATACCAAAAATCTCCGTGGGATCGACCCTTACTCGCGTAAGGTTTATTACTTGGACGACCCAGTGCACTTGCTGGTTAGTTGTGCAAAGTTGTGTTTATGCCATGGTATTGAGCACCAAGTCTTTGGGGCCATTACTAGGAATTATTTGAGCTGTGAAAAGTGGTGATCACAATTTCGTGCACCACACGACAGGTTAATCTTTCTTGGGTTGTTGAGTTCTACTGCAACTTCCACCCGCCGACTCTGCAGTCCGTCTATTTACGCCAGAAGTAAGTCCTCATTACAGAAGAAGCCATACAGCAAGCCTTATATCTCTCACATGCTCCAGAAGGATTGGACGCTTTTCAGAAAGCCGCAACCAAGCGCCAGGCTTACACTTTTGATTGGGACGCTGTTCTCAAAGTTATTGCTCGCCCTGGCAGCAAATGGATCTTCGGATACCATCGTTCCCGTTCTAAGGGAATCTCGGCTTCCGCACTTACCGTAGAGGCTCACGTATGGGCACAGATTATGTCCCATTACGTCTTCCCGAGTATTCATGAGTCCTCCTTCACCGCAGACATGGCCGTTCTACTATGGTGCATCCTCACAGACTAGCCTCTCAATTTACCGCGACATATCCGGAATGCTATGGAACATGTGCAGATCGCGGGCAACCTACCTTTCCCCGCATTGGTCTCTGATCTCATCTCAATAACCAGAGTATCCTACAGAGCTGGAGACACCAAAGCCATTCTTCCACGGGATGATCAGTATGTCCCTAACGAGAGATATCTCAGGCCACAACTTGCCACTACCAGTTAGTCCACAGAGGATGCTGCAGCTCCTCTACCATCTACCAGTCAACTGCTGCATCAGATACTGAAGCGGTTGGACCAACATGAAAAGAAAGCAAAGCTCCGAGAGAGCCACAATCAACGCCGATTCAAACACCTCAGGGAGCTGCTTAGAGGAGATTGCAGAGACTCAGACACCCCGGACTCCACTTCCTTCACCAGCACAGGGAGCCATGATGGCCCCGACTGTGGAGACACTGCCACCAGTCCACCATTGTTCCTGACAGATGGCACCGAGGACAGTGCAAAGCCTTAAGTGTGGGGAGGTTGGTCAGTACCTGACTTCCGGAGGTAATTTCTCTTCCCTAGCACCAATAAATTAGGATATTTTAGTTAGATTTTCTCTCTTTTATAGAATAGAATAAATTGCATAGTAATAGGTTAGTTGCATGCATGTTCTACTTGATTGAAAAGACAATAAGTTTCTTCTAAAAAGATATCTTTGGAACAAAATTTCACTAATTCTAATCAAAACTTTTATGATAAATTTGCTTGAAGTTGTATTTAAAACATGATTTTTGAGCTAAAGAACACACAATCTGTGAAAATTTGAGCCTTTATGCATGGTTACATTATTTAACCATAATTATTTTATTCTTGTGTGTTTACTTCTCTATGATTATAATTTATATTTTGTTTCATCCTATATGTCCAATAGTTATTATGTTTATATGCTTGCATGTGATTGAGGCCATTATTTGTTTAAACTCACTTATCCAAATTAAGCCTACCCTTTTTAATTACCTTTGTTAACCACTTTGAGCCTTAAAATCCCATTTGTTCTATATTTTACCACATTACTAGCCTTAAGCGGAAAAACAATTGTATATCCCAAATTGAATCTTTGGTTAGCTTAAGATAGAATTGTGTTTGCTAGTTAAGTATGGGAATTTGTGGGAACAAAAGTTATTAAGGGAATATGTCATGATAATACAATGGGAATTTGGATACCTACTCATGTGAAGCTATAAGAATTAAAAATCTATGTGCATTGATAAGCTATGTTTATTTCTCTCTCTCTCTCTATATATATATATATATATATATATATATATATATATAATTTTCAATAAATAAATAAGGGGACAAAATCACCCCAAAACTGAATTAAAAATTCAAAGGTCAATGCACATATAATAAAATTGATACATGAGTATGGAATGTAAAAGGGAATTCTGGGTAGCTAGGTATGAATTCTAAAGTTATATAAAATATATAGGTTGGGTTAAAGCTAGGTTAATTAAAGATTCAATTTATAAGCTCACTTAACCATATATATATCCCAATCCTTACCTTGGCCCCACTACAACCTTAAAAAGACCTCATGATGTTTGCATTGGCATATTAACTATTGTTGATTGGTTAGGAGAAAAACAAAAGTTAGAGAGCATGATTAGAGAAGGATAGAGTGATTACCCTATACACTGGAGAGATTAGAGCATACACACATCATCAGTGAGGGTTCTATGCTTGAATTTCCATGTTCCCCGCTTTCATGAGCTATCTTCTTGCACTTTTATCTGTCTTGCTGTATAATGATAGAATTAGTGGAATTTGATTTGTAATTGTTTTGAAGAGCTTATTTGCTTTTGATCAAGTGGGCAAGAATCATATAGTTGCATTCATATATATATATAGGTTGCATTACATTGCATGAGTTTCTACATGTTCATACTTCTTTATCTTATCTCCTTCAATTAAGCATGAGGACATGCTAATGTTTAAGTGTGGGGAGTTTGATAAACCACTATTTTATGGTATATTTTATGTTTAATTATGTGGTTTTATCATGATCCTTACCCACTTATTCATTAATTTAGCATGCATTTATATTTCCTTCCTGAAATTATTACATGGTTGAAAACTGCTTCCTAGAGACTTTTTAATTATGCATTTTAGTTCTCCTTTATCCCATTCGAGGCCGTGATCTGTGTGTTAAGTGTTTCAGGCTTTATAGGGCATGGATGAGTCGGAGATTATTAAAGAAGCTAGCAAAAATGGAAGGAACACAAGAAATTGAGGACGTAATCAGCGAGAAGTGACGCGGCCGCATGGCTCACGCGTCCGCACGGAAGAGGAAAAATCACAGTGACGCGGCCGCATGGCTCACGCGACCGCGCGGAATGGAAAAGCACAAGTGATGCAGAGGCGTAGACAACGCGAACGCGTGGAAGGGAAAAACGCGAATGACGCATCCGCATGGATGACGCGATCGCGTGACATGCGTGACCTGCAGAATCTGCAGATTTCGCTGGGGGCGATTTTGGGCCCTATTTTGACCCAGTTCTCGGCCCAGAACAGTAGACTAGAGCCAAAGAACATGCAGAAGCCAGAGACAGCATTCATTCTACACAGTTTTAGTTTTAGATCTAGTTTTTACTCATCCTCTAGGTTTTTCTCTCTACTCATTGATAATTTTAAGATTTTATTTTTCTCTCACTTTTTGCATTGGGATACTGAGAAGAGTTATCACCTCATCAAGACATCGTCATTCTAGTTCGTTTTCTTTACTTGGCTTTACTCTTCCATGTCCTTTGCTTTGTTAATTTTATCATTGGAATATTATTAGGATTTATTTAATACAAGGATTACTTTTATTTTTATTTGATTATTTTAATTTTTATTTACAATGTCTCTCTTTAATTCCTTTTCATATGTCATGAATTTTACATTCACAATGAGCGAGTAGTTCCCTAACTTAATGGGGAGTTGATTGAAAGGAACCAATTGAGTTGGAAGGCTTGAAAGAAAAATTGTAATTGGGTTATTGTTGGTTTGCCCTCTAGTTACTAACATCAATCCCTTTTAATTAAGTGGGTTGTAATTTGTGAATAGACATAGCATCCCAACTTGTTTGACTTTCCCTTACTTAGTAAAAGATAACTAAACAGGATAATTTTTAATTATCAATTAATCTAGAGAATGATCCAACAATAGCAGAACTTCCAACTAATCAACTCCCAATCAAGGCTTTTATTTACATTATTCAAATTCTCCAATTTTATTTCCTGTTTACTCAACTCAAACCTTTTTGAAAACATCTGATTAATAAAATAGCACACTTTTCTGCAACTCGTTGGGAGACGACCTGGGATTCATACTCCCAGTATTTTAAAATTTAAATTTCTGTGACACCTTTCTAAATTGATAAGTGGATTTCTGGTGAGTTAAGAACTATACTTGCAACGTACACATTTTAATAATTTTTAATTCGCCAATTTCCGCTCCATCATTTTTGGCGCCGTTGCCGGGGAGTTGCAACAGTGTGTTAATTTATTGATTGGTATTTATTTTTATTGCAATTTTTTTTCTTTTCACCTTGAAGTAGTAAGGGTTAACTCTTTCTTTCTCTTTTGTGTTTCTTTTATGTTTATTGACCACGACTCTAAGTGTTTTGTCTCAAGACAACCCTTTAGTTAGGCTTTCAATTAACACTCCCAAGTCAGTTGACTTCAGGGTGCTAGGTGTTGAAACACCCCTGAGAATTTACTTGCCCAGGCTTCTTCTTGACACATATTCAACACAAGCATCTACTAGGGGCTCTAACTCTTTTTGAGTTTTTCAATATTTCTTTTCCCTCCTTAGTAGTTGATGCTCAGAGCCTTTGGTTTTTGTTGCTTACTACTTCTTGGTTCAATAGATATTCAAGGAACACCCCTCAACTTCTACTTGTCATGCCTTCTAGGACTAGTTACTTCTCATGACTCATTTTTTTCTTTTCACTTCATTCAAGGTTTTTCACTTAGTCTTTTTGTTCCTTAGTTCTTTTGAATAAGCTTTCTTGGTCTTAGTCTCATTTACCCTTGTTCACACTCACAACAACTCTTATGGAAACAAACTCTACTTTATTGATGAAGATGAAGACTACAGTTATCATTGCATTCTCTTGCTTGCATATCAAAGGACTCACAAAACACTTCAGCAGAATAAACATAAACTATCCTAACATTACCAATTATTCTCAAACATAAAGCAAACAGATAAAAAAAAACTTAAGCAAAATTCAGAAATTTGGGAAATGTCAACCATGAAACTCAACAACCTTATGCAGCTTCTTCAGTTCATTGGCCCCTTGCCTTTGTCCTTCTTTTTGGAGGGGGGGAGTCATCTTCACCCTTTTTGGAGGATCCTTCTTCTGCTTTCTTGTCCTTGGGCTTCCAGAAGCCTGGCCTCACCATATAATTTCTTTCATCCTCCTTATGCTTAGCCAGGATCTCCTCTTGTCTAGCACTCAATTCTTCTAGCCCTTACATGAAAGTTGGGTATCTGGGGTTGATGGCGGCCACAGCATTACACAGGTGATATAGCTTCGCCTGTGTGTTGATATCATATTTTCTCCTTGAAATGGTCTAGGCATCATAGAGATGCCTGAACTCAGCAAGGTTCCTCTGCTGCCATTTGTTTTGCTCCACCACCTTGTTAAGTGCACTTCGCACCTCACCCCAATCAAACTCCTCTTGCTGTTCCTTCCTTGCTTGCTCAAAACTTCCTTGGAGGTTGTGTATTTTCTCATTCACTTGGTTCTATTGCTCCCTTTGGCTACTTTGAAATTGGTTGACATCTTTTCCTCAATTGATGCAGATCTCCCTTTATTTGGAGCACGTCTCCTTGCAGCTGCTCCCAGTTTATTCTTTCAGGAAATTGTTGGTATTGTTGGTATAGTGGTGGTTGACGCGCCAGAAATATTGGTTACTCCTCTACCTCCTCTTCCTCTTGTTTTTGTGGGTGTGGCACATGAACATGAGCTCTATGCTCTCTAGCCCTTTGAAATGGATTGATGGCCAACACCTTGGCCATCTTCTTGGAAGTTATAGACTTATCTTACTTCACCAATACCTCATCAATCACCTTCTCAACTCCAGCGTCATCACATAGCTCTTGTATGATGCTGGGGAATGCCAATTTTGTGCTCTCGTTAGTGCTTTTCAGTATCTTGTTCATGTTGTTGGCAATGAACTCCCCAACATTCACGTTCTCTCCCTTCATTATACTGTGTATAAGTACAGCCTCTCCTTGATCACCTCAGATGTGTTTGATGTAGGGATCAAAGACCTTCTCACAAAGTCTAACCACCCCCTAGCTTGGGGGCTCAAGTCCCTTCTCCTCAGCTGGTTGAGTTTTCCATCTTCATCATTGATCCACTACATATTTAGTACACAAATTTCATTCAGGATTTCATCAAATCCTGGGTTTGGTTGCTTCATCCTCTCCTCATAACTTCGAGTGGAGTTGACCCTTTTCACCATCAGCACCCTCTCTATGTTAGAGGGTGGTGCACGAAATTGTGATCACTACTTTTCACAACTCGAAACAATCCCCGGTAATGAATCCAAAAACTTGGTGCTCAATACCATGGCATAAACACAACTTCGCACAACTAACCAGCAAGTGCACTGGGTCGTCCAAGTAATAAACCTTACGCGAGTAAGGGTCGATCCCACGGAGATTGTTGGTATGAAGCAAGCTATGGTCACCTTGTAAATCTTAGTCAGGCAGACTCAAATGGTTATGGATGATATATGAATAAAACATAAAGATAAAGATAGAGATACTTATGTAAATCATTGGTGAGAACTTCAGATAAGCGAATGGAGATGCTTTGTCCCTTCTGTCTCTCTGTTTTCCTACTGTCTTCATCCAATCCTTCTTACTCCTTTCCATGGCAAGCTGTATGTTGGGCATCACCGTTGTCAATGGCTACAGTCCCGTCCTCTCAGTGGAAATGTTCAATGCACTCTGTCACGGCACGGCTATCCAGCTGTCGGTTCTCGATCATGTCGGAATAGAATCCAGTGATTCTTTTGCGTCTGTCACTAACGCCCCACAATCGCGAGTTTGATGCTCGTCACAGTCATTCAATCATTGAATCCTACTCAAAATACCACAGACAAGGTTTAGACCTTCCAGATTTTCTTGAATGCAGTCATCAATTCTAGCTTATACCACGAAGACTCCGGTTAAAGAATCCAAGAGATATCTACCCAATCTAAGGTAGAACGGAGGTGATTGACGGTCACACGTTCATAGGTGAGAATGATGATGAGTGTCACGGATCATCACATTCATCAAGTTGAAGAACAAGTGATATCTTGGAATAAGGACAAGCTGAATTGAATAGAAGAACAATAGTAATTGCATTAATACTCGAGGTACAGCAGAGCTCCACACCTTAATCTATGATGTGTAGAAACTCCACCGTTGAAAATACATAAGAACAAGGTCTAGGCATGGCCGTGAGGCCAGCCTCCCAAAGAGGGTTCAATCATAAAAACATGATCAAAAGATGATCTAGAGATCTAAAGTGATCAAAAGATGAAAAATACAATAGTAAAAGGTCCTATTTATAGGAAACTAGTAGCTTAAGAATTACAAAGGTGAGTAAATGACATAAAAATCCACTTCCGGGCCCAATTGGTGTGTGCTTGGGCTGAGCATTGAAGCATTTTCGTGTAGAGACTCTTCTTGGAGTTAAACGCCGGCTTTTGTGCCAGTTTGGGCGTTTAACTCCCACTTTGGTGCCAGTTCCGGCGTTTAACGCTGGGAATTCTAAAGGTGACTTTGAACGCCGGTTTGGGCCATCAAATCTTGGGCAAAGTATGGACTATCATATATTGCTGGAAAGCCCAGGATGTCTACTTTCCAACGCAGTTGAGAGCGCGCCAATTGGGCTTCTGTAGCTCCAGAAAATCCACTTCGAGTGTAGGGAGGTCAGAATCCAACAGCATTTGCAGTCCTTTTCAGTCTCTGAATCAGATTTTTGCTCAGGTCCCTCAATTTCAGCCAGAAAATACCTGAAATCACTGAAAAACACACAAACTCATAGTAAAGTCCAGAAAAGTGAATTTTAACTAAAAACTAATAAAAATATACTAAAAACTAACTAAATCCTACTAGAAACATACTAAAAACAATGCCAAAAAGCGTACAAATTATCCGCTCATCACAACACCAAACTTAAATTGTTGCTTGTCCCCAAGCAACTGAAAATCAAATAAGATAAAGAGAAGAGAATATGCAATGAATTCCAAAAACATCTATGAAGATCAATATTAATTAGATGAGCGGGGCTTTTAGCTTTTTGCCTCTGAACAGTTTTGGCATCTCACTCTATCCTTTGAAATTCAGAATGATTGGCTTCTATAGGAACTCAGAATCCAGATAGTGTTATTGATTCTCCTAGTTAAGTATGATGATTCTTGAACACAGCTACTTTATGAGTCTTGGCCGTGGCCCAAAGCACTTTGTCTTCCAGTATTACCACCGGATACATACATGCCACAGACACATAATTGGGTGAACCTTTTCAGATTGTGACTCAGCTTTGCTAGAGTCCCCAATTAGAGGTGTCCAGGGTTCTTAAGCACACTCTTTTTGCCTTGGATCACAACTTTATTTCTTTCTTTTTCTTTCTTTTTCTCTTTCTCCCTTTTTTTTCATTTTTTTTCTTTTTTTTTCTCTTTTTTTTTTGTATTCACTGCTTTTTCTTGCTTCAAGAATCATTTTTATGATTTTTTAGATCCTCAGTAACATGTCTCCTTTTTCATCATTCTTTCAAGAGCCAACAATTTTAACATTCATGAACAACAAATTCAAAAGACATATGTACTGTTCAAGCATACATTCAGAAAACAAAAGTATTGCCACCACATCAAAATAATTAATCTGTTATAAAATTTAAAATTCATGCAATTCTTCTCTTTTTCAATTAAGAACATTTTTCATTTAAGAGAGGTGATGGATTCATAGGACATTCATAACTTTAAGGCATAGACACTAAGACACTAATGATCACAAGACACAAACATAGATAAACATAAGCATGATTTTTTCGAAAAACAGAAAAACAAAGAACAAGGAAATTAAAGAACGGGTCCACCTTAGTGATGGCTGCTTGTTCTTCCTCTTGAAGATCTTATGGAGTGCTTGAGCTCCTCAATGTCTCTTCCTTGCCTTTGTTGCTCCTCTCTCATGATTCTTTGATCTTTTCTAATTTCATGGAGGAGGATGGAGTGTTCTTGGTGCTCCACCCTTAGTTGTCCCATGTTGGAACTCAATTCTCCTAGGGAGGTGTTGATTTGCTCCCAATAGTTTTGTGGAGGAAAGTGCATCCCTTGAGGTATCTCAGGGATTTCATGATGAGTGGGATCTCTTGTTTGCTCCATTCTTTTCTTAGTGATGGGCTTGTCTTCATCAATGAGGATGTCTCCTTCTATGTCCACTCCAACTGAATAACAGAGGTGACAAATGAGATGAGGAAAGGCTAACCTTGCCAAGGTAGAGGACTTGTCCGCCACCTTATAAAGTTCTTAGGCTATAACCTCATGAACTTCCACTTCCTCTCCAATCATGATACTATGAATCATGATGGCCCGGTCTATAATAACTTCGGACCGGTTGCTAGTGGGAATGATTGAGCGTTGGATAAACTCCAACCATCCCCTAGCCATGGGCTTGAGGTCATGCCTTCTTAGTTGAACCGGCTTCCCTCTTGAATCTCTCTTCCAGTGGGCGCCCTCTTCACAAATGTCTGTGAGGACTTGGTCCAACCTTTGATCAAAGTTGACCCTTCTAGTCTAAGGATGTTCATCTCCTTGCATTATGGGCAAGTTGAATGCCAACCTTACATTTTCCGGACTAAAGTCTAAGTATTTCCCCCGAACCATTGTAAGCCAATTCTTTGGATCCGGGTTCATACTTTGATCATGGTTCTTGGTGATCCATGCATTGGCATAGAACTCTTGAACCATTAAGATTCCGACTTGTTGAATGGGGTTGGTAAGAACTTCCCAACCTCTTCTTCGGATCTCATGTCGGATCTCCGGATATTCACTCTTTTTGAGTTTGAAAGGGACCTCGGGGATCACCTTCTTCAAGGCCACAACTTCATAGAAGTGGTCTTGATGCACCCTTGAGATGAATCTCTCCATCTCCTATGACTCGGAGGTGGAAGCTTTTGCCTTCCCTTTCCTCTTTCTAGAGGTTTCTCCGGCCTTGGATGCCATAAATGGTTATGGAAAAACAAAAAGCAATGCTTTTACCACACCAAACTTAAAAGGTTTGCTCGTCCTCGAGCAAAAGAAGAAAGAAGAGAGTAGAAGAAGAAGAAATGGAGAGGGTGGTGGGGTAGGTGGGGATCCTGTGGGGTCCACAGATCCTGAGGTGTCAAGGAAAAGTCATCCCTGCACCAATTGGCGAGCAAAATTGCTCTTTGTGCCAATTTTGGCGTTAAACGCCGGGCTGGTGCCCATTTCTGGCGTTTAACGCCAGCTTCTTGCCCTTTTCTGGTGTTTAACGCCAGTCTGGTGCCCCTTTCTGGCGTTAAACGCCCAGAATGGTGCCAGACTGGGCGTTAAACGCCCATTTGCTAGCTTCACTGGCGTTTAAACACCAGCAGGATCTTCCTCCAGGGTGTGCTATTTCTCTTTCTGTTTTTCATTCTGTTTTTGCTTTTTCAATTGATTTTGTGACTTCTCATGATCATCAACCTACAGAAAACATAAAATAACAAAAGAAAATAGATAAAATATAACATTTGGTTGCCTCCCAACAAGCGCTTCTTTAATGTCAGTAGCTTGACAGTGGGCTCTCATGGAGCCTCACAGATACTCAGAGCAATGTTGAAACCTCCCAACACCAAACTTAGAGTTTGAATGTGGGGGTTCAACACCAAACTTAGAAGTTGGTTGTGGCCTTCCAACACCAAACTTAGAGTTTGACTGTGGGGGCTCTGTTTGGCTCTGTTTTGAGAGAAGCTCTTCATGCTTCCTCTCCATGGTGACAGAGGGATATCCTTGAGCCTTAAACACAAGGGATTTTTCATTCACTTGAATGATCAATTCTCCTCTGTCCACATCAATCACAGCCTTTGCTGTGGCTAGGAAGGGTCTGCCAAGGATGATGGATTCATCCATGCACTTCCCAGTCTCTAGGACTATGAAATCAGCAGGGATGTAATAGTCTTCAATCTTCACCAAAACATCCTCTACAAGTCCATAAGCTTGTTTTCCTGAATTGTCTGCCATCTCTAGTGAGATTCTTGCAGCTTGTACCTCAAAGATCCCTAGCTTCTCCATTACAGAGAGAGGCATGAGGTTCACACTTGACCCTAGGTCACACAGAGCCTTCTTGAAGGTCATAGTGCCTATGGTGCAAGGTATTGAAAACTTTCTAGGATCTTGTCTCTTTTGAGGTAATTTCTGCCTAGACAAGTCATCCAGTTCTTTGGTGAGCATAAGGGGTGTATCCTCCCAAGTCTCATTACCAAATAACTTGTCATTTAGCTTCATGACTGCTCCAAGGTATTTAGCAACTTGCTCTTCAGTGACATACTCATCCTCTTCAGAGGAAGAATACTCATCAGAGCTCATGAATGGCAGAAGTAAATCCAATGGAATCTCTATGGTCTCAGTGTGAGCCTCAGATTCCCATGGTTCCTCATTAGGGAACTCATTGGAGGTCAGTGCACGCCCATTGAGGTCTTCCTCAGTGGCGTTCACTGCCTCTTCCTCCTCTCCAAGTTCGGCCATGTAGGTCATGTTAATGGCCTTGCACTCTCCTTTTGGATTCTCTTCTGTATTGCTTGGAAGAGTACTAGGAGGGAGTTCAGTAATTTTCTTGCTTAGCTGTCCCACTTGTGCCTCCAAATTCCTAATGGAGGACTTTGTTTCAGTCATGAAACTTTGAGTGGTTTTGATTAGATCAGAGACCATGGTTGCTAAGTCAGAGTGGCTCTGCTTAGAATTCTCTGTCTGTTGCTGAGAAGATGATGGAAAAGGCTTGCCATTGCTAAACCTATTTCTTCCACCATTATTGTTGTTGAAACCTTGTTGAGGTCTCTGTTGATCCTTCCATGAGAGATTTGGATGATTTCTCCATGAAGAATTATAGGTGTTTCCATAGGGTTCTCCCATATAATTCACCTCTTTCATTGAAGGGTTCTCAGGATCATAAGCTTCTTCTTCAGATGAAGCATCCTTAGTACTGCCTGGTGCATTTTGCATTCCAGACAGACTTTGAGAAATCAAATTCACTTGCTGAGTCAATATCTTGTTCTGAGCCAATATGGCATTCAAAGTATCAATCTCAAGAACTCCTTTCTTCTCATTTGTCCCATTGTTCACAGGATTTCTTTCAGAAGTGTACATGAATTGGTTATTTGCAACCATTTCAATTAGTTCTTGAGCTTCTGTAGGCGTCTTCCTCAGATGAAGAGATCCTCCAGCAGAGCTATCCAAAGACATCTTGGATAGTTCAGACAGACCATCATAGAAAATACCTATGATGCTCCATTCAGAAAGCATGTCAGAGGGGCACTTTCTGATCAATTGTTTGTATCTTTCCCAAGCTTCATAGAGGGATTCTCCTTCCTTCTGTCTGAAGGTTTGGACTTTGATGACAAGTCATCATATACCCATTTTTCAAGCTAATTTTACTTGTTTTGTTAGTCTTTATGCACTTTCTTGCATCCTAAGTAATTGATTTGGAGTGAAAATGCATAACTTCTTTAAATCAAACAACCACCATGAAATTAATGTTAACTCATGAGGTTTAAGCTAAATTTAATTGATTTTTAATTGATTTATAAGCCTTGTGAATTTAGTGATACTTTGAGTGGTTATTTTGGTTTATTGTAGGTGAAGAAAAGAAGAAAAGAGAAAAGCGCGGCCTAAGAAAGTGTGGCCCAAGGAGAAGAAAGCGTGGCCCAAGAGAGAAGAAGTGTGGCGCATAAAAGGAGGAATGCAAGCATTGCCCTCCACAAGGGCACACTGCCCTCTAGGAGGGCAACATAAGGGAACAAAGCTTGCTAGGTAACTCTGCCCTGCCCACGACAAGGGCAGAGCACAAAATGGTGCCTTGGATTAAAGGAAGGAAAAACCTTGCCCTGCCCTCCACAAGGGCAGTATCGGGCCTTCATGGAAAATAAATCAAAGGAAAAAGTTCACACATGCATGCCACAAGAGTCGAACACGGGACAATGAAGAAGCAAGGAACTAGGCTTGATTATGGTGCCAAGAAAGCCAAGGAAAATAAGTAGCGTGTGTTTCAGCCATGTCTCGAACGCGGGACTTCAGTTTGGAAACACTGCCCTGCCCTCCGCGAGGGCAGGGCAGCATTTTGTTGTGGCACGGCCAGCGCACCAATCTGGCGCACCAAAGCATCATTCGGCAGCACCAGCAGCGCACCAAGGCACCAATCTGGCGCACCAAATTTTTCTGCCCTACCCTCCGCGAGGGCAGGGCAGCATCCTGCGCACCAAGCTCACACGCCACGCCTGCACCATGGCCGCATGCATCAAATCCTGCCCTGCCCTCTGCAAGGGCAGGGCAGCCTCCTGGAAGCAATTGTTCATGGGCCAAAAATTGGATTAAAAATCCAATTTAATTCATTTCTTCACCAAATCAAAAGCCCATCCAAATTCCAAGATCCAAGAATAGAAAGTGTATAAATAGGAGTTAGTTTGATGTAATTAGGAACTTTTACTTTAACTTTTTACTTGACTTTTGAATTTTGCACTTTCTTTGGAGCTTTGAATTTTGCAACTTTTCTTTGAGAGACTTGACCGAGATTTTAGAGAATTAGGGAGGAGAATTGATCTCTCTTCTTCCTCGTTCTTGCTTGGGCATTTTCTACTTTTCTTGTTTGAGTCTTGGGTGTTAAGAATTGAGGAAATTCTGTCTCAATCTCCACTCAAGAGCTCTTCAATTTCTCTTCTGCATAATTGAATTCATTTACATTCCCTTTACTGCTTCTTCTTCAATTTCTTGTTAATTTCTTTGGGAATTTAGATCTGGGAAGGCAATTGAGATCTAGGCTTTGCTACCTAGTCTCTGGAGTCCTGAGATCACATTTTCCTTTTGATTCTTCTGTGAACCTTTGCTGCACTTAATTTCCTTACTGTTTGAGTTCTAATTGCTTCTAATTCATCTTCTACTTTATTAATTGTTGCAATTTACTTTCTCTCGCTGGAATTCTGAATTCCCAATCCTTAATTCCCCTTTTATATTCAAGCACTTTACATTTCTTGCACTTTAAGTTACTGCAATTTACATTTCTTGCACTTTAAGTTTCAGTCATTTAATTTCTTGTTCTTTAAGATTCAGCACTTTTATTTTCCTGTCCTTTAATTTACTGCAATTCTCCCCTCTCCCTTTACATTCCAAGCAATTTAGCTTCTGTTAAATACAAACCACTCAACCAAAACTTAATTCGCTTGACTAAATCAACCACTAAACTAAAATTGCTCAATCCTTCAATCCCTGTGGGATCGACCTCACTCATGTGAGTTATTATTACTTGATGTGACCCGGTACACTTGCCGGTGAGTTTTGTGTCGGATCGTTTTCCGCACATCAAATTTTTGGCGCCGTTGCCGGGGATTGAAATAGATTGACAATGATTAAGTGAAGTGGAGGTCTAGATTAAGCACTTTTTCTTTTCTGTTTCTCTAACACACTAACTGTTTGAAATTTTGCTTAAACTAACTAAAACTTCATTCTAGCTATAGATTGAAGTTTTATTGATTTCCTGGATCTGTGTGTTTATTGTTGTGTGTTTGTATGTCAGGTACAGGAAGATCTTACCCTATCCTCTCTGAACTTGACCAAAGAACTCTTCGAAGAATAAGAAAAGCTGAAAGAGGGAAGAACGTTATTGGAGAGGAAGAATCTGAGGAGGAATTCCAAGAGATGGAAGGAGATCCATCAAATCCCAATCAACCAGAAGGAGGAGCCAATAATAACCAACAACAAAGAATGCTGAAGCCATCAACAAGGACATGACAACCAAGAATGTCTCAGAAAAACTCACAGAGGAAAATAACCAACCACAGAATCTGAAGAAGGGAAAGCAGTTCATGGAAGAACCGATTCCAAGACAACTTCAAGGGGAGAAAAGCTTGACACCCCCAATACCTTATCCACAGAGATTCCACAAAGAGACAAAGGATCAGCATTTCCACAAGTTTCTTGAGACTTTCAAGAAGTTGGAAATGAACATACCTTTGGCTGAGGCATTGGAGCAAATGCCTCTGTATGCCAAGTTCTTAAAGGAGCTCATAAACAAGAAGAGAGACTGGAATGAGAAGGAAACGGTACTGCTCAGTGAGGAATGTAGCGCCGTGCTCCAAAAAGGAATTCCACCAAAGCTTAAGGATCCAGGGAGTTTTGTCGTATCTTGCACCATAGGCAAACTAGCCTTGGACAAAGCTCTCTGTGATCTTGGAGCTAGTATAAACTTAATGCCTTTGTCCATGATGAAGAAGCTTGCTATAGAAGATCTCAAACCCACCAGGATGTCACTAGTCATGGCCGACAGATCAATCAAGATACCCAATGGAATTGTGGAAAATTTGTTAGTGAAGGTTGGAGAGTTTATCTTCCCTGCAGACTTTGTAATCCTAGACACTGACGAGGAAGGAAACAATTCAATCATCTTGGGAAGACCATTTCTAGCAACTGCAAGAGCCATTATAGATGTGGAAAAAAGAGAAATGATTTTCAGAGTACACAATGAGCAAATGATCATAAATGTTTTTAAGTCAATGCAACATCCTCCTGAGCAGGAAGATCATTTGAGAGTGGATATGATAGAGAGCCTGGTGGAGGAAATATTAGACACTAATCAGCATGAGCAAGAAAAAGAAATCAAGAAACAGAGGAACACACAGCTGAGATCTCTATTGACAAAGAGGTGGAACCAAGCAAGAAAGAAGAAGCGCAAAAGCAAGAACTAAAGCCATTACCTTCTCATCTCAAATATGCATTTCTTGGCACTTCAGAGAGCTTCCCAGTGATAATTAATTCATCCTTGACAAAGAAGGAAGAAGGAGAGCTTCTTGATGTTCTCAGAGCTCACAAGGATGCTTTAGGATGGACCATTGATGATCTGAAAGGCATTAGCCCTACAGTGTGTATGCATAAGATTCTCTTGGAGGACAATTCCAAAGCAGTAATTCAACCTCAGAGAAGACTAAATCCTGCAATGAAGGAAGTCATCCAGAAGGAAGTAATGAAATTGTGGAATGTAGGAATAATATATCCTATTTCCGATAGCTCATGGATAAGCCCAGTCCAAGTGGTACCAAAGAAGGGTGGAATGACAGTCATTATTAATGAGAAAAGTGAACTCATTCCCACAAGGACTGTGACAGGGTGGAGGATGTGTATTGACTATAGGAGGCTGAATGATGCCACACGCAAAGATCACTTCCCACTTCCTTTCATTGATCAGATGCTTGAAAGGTTGGCTGGCCATGCTTATTATTGCTTCCTGGATGGCTATTCTGGGTACAATCAGATAGTGGTAGATCCAAAGGACCAAGAAAAGACTTCATTCACATGCCCAGTTGGAGTTTTCGCTTATAGAAGAATGCCATTCGGACTATGTAATGCCCCAGCCACCTTTCAAAGGTGTATGCTCTCCATTTTCTCAGATATGGTTGAAAAATTTTTAGAGGTTTTTATGGATGACTTCTCTGTTTTTGGTGATAATTTCAATACTTGCCTGAACCATCTAACTCTTGTTTTGAAACGATGCCAAGAAACTAATTTGGTTTTAAACTGGGAGAAGTGCCATTTCATGGTGCCTGAGGGGATTGTTCTTGGTCATAAAGTTTCAAGAAAAGGGATAGAGGTTGACAAGGCAAAAGTGGAAATAATAGAAAAGCTCCCTCCACCAACTAATGTGAAATCTGTTAGAAGTTTCTTGGGGCATGCAGGATTTTATAGAAGGTTTATCAAGGATTTTTCTAAAATAGCCAAACCTTTAAGTAATCTGTTAATGATTGATAAACCTTTTGTTTTTGATGAAAATTGCCAGCATGCCTTTGAAACTTTAAAACATAAACTCACAACAGCACCAATTATCACACCCCCGGATTGGAACTTACCCTTTGAACTCATGTGTGATGCAAGTGATATTGCAATTGGTGCTGTACTTGGACAAAAGAAGGGAAACTTGCATCATGTCATATATTATGCAAGTAAAGTATTGAATGAGGCTCAAAAAAATTACACCACAACAGAGAAGGAATTGTTAGCTGTAGTCTATGCATTTGATAAGTTTAGATCATACTTGATAGGATCTAAAATTGTGGTTTATACTGATCATGCTGCCCTCAAGTATTTGATGACAAAGCAGGATGCTAAACCAAGACTTATCAGGTGGATACTACTTCTACAGGAGTTTGACATTGAGGTAAGGGACAGGAAAGGCACTGAGAACCGAGTTGCTGACCATTTGTCAAGGTTGCCACAAGAAACAATTCAAGAAGCATCGCAACCTGTGAATTAAAGCTTCCCAGATGAACACCTTTTGCTGATCCAACAAACACCATGGTTCGCTGATATAGCCAACTACAAAGTGGGGAGGAAGATACCTCAAGAATTCACTAAGCAACAAGTGAAGAAGCTAATCAATGAAGCAAGGAAGTTCTTGTGGGATGAACCTTATCTGTTCAAAAGATGTTCTGATGGAATAATTAGAAGATGTGTCCCTGAGAGTGAAATACGAGATATATTATGGCATTGCCATGGCTCGGCATATGGTGGACACTTTGGTCCAGAAAGAACAGCTTCAAAGATATTGCAAAGTGGTTTCTATTGGCCAACTATCTTCAAAGATGCCAGAGAATTTGTCCACCAATGTAATGAATGTCAAAGAGCATGAGGATTGACAAGAAGGAATGAAATGCCACAGAACTTTATTTTGGAAGTAGAATTGTTTGATCTATGGGGCATTGATTTCATGGGACCCTTTCCCCCTTCTCATTCTTTCAGATATATCTTGGTAGCAGTGGAGTATGTCTCAAAGTGGGTGGAAGCCATAGCCACAACTACCTGTGATGCAAAAATTGTCCTTCAATTCCTAAAGAAGCACATCTTTACTAGATATGGAGTACCCAAGGGTCTTATCAGTGATGGTGGTGGGCATTTTTGTAACAAATAAATGGAGAAACTTCTTCACAAATATGGAGTTATCCATAAAGTGGCCACACCATATCACCCTCAGACTAATGGGCAGGCTGAATTAGCAAACAGAGAATTGAAGAAAATCCTAGAGAAAACAGTAGGTAGCACAAGAAAGGATTGGGCTAGAAAGTTGGAAGATGCACTTTGGGCGTACAGGACAGCTTTCAAAACTCCCATTGGGAAGTCCCCCTTTCAGCTGTTATATGGCAAATCTTGTCATCTCCCTGTAGAGCTTGAACACAAAGCCTTTTGGGCCACTAAACTTCTAAACCTTGATTCTGAAGCAGCAGGAGAGAAACGGTTGCTACAGCTAAATGAGCTGGATGAGTTTAGGCTAGAAGCCTATGAAAATACTAAGATATACAAGGAAAAAGCAAAGAGATGGCATGACAGGAAGATTTTGAAGAAAGAATTCAAACCCGGACAACAAGTACTATTGCACAACTCACGACTCAAGATATTCCCTGGCAAGCTCAAGTCTAAGTGAACTGGTCCGTATTTGGTAACTAAGGTCTTTCCTTATGGGAGTATTGAATTGCTAGATGAAGCAACAAAGAGTCGGTTTACAGCAAATGGCCACAGAGCAAAACCATACCTAGGAGGACAATGGAACAAGGAAAAAGAGGTTCAAAACCTAAATCCTTCTTGAAGTACGAACAGAAGATGTCAAGCTAATGACAATAAAAGAGCACTTGTTGGGAGGCAACCCAACCTGAGGTAGTTTTCTTTTCATAGCTTTTTCAATAAAAATGTTGAATAATTGGTATGCATTGCAAGGAGCTAAGTTTGGTGTTGCACACCAAAACAATTTAAGGGAGAATGAAGGATTCTAAGTTTGGTGTTCTGATGGTGTTTTTGCGGAAAACGAATTTCCAACACACAAATCCAACCGGCAAGTGTACCGGGTCGCATCAAGTAGTAATAACTCACTTAGAGTGAGGTCGATCCCATAGGGATTGATGGATCAAGCAACTTTAGTGGGTGATTAGTTTAGTCAAGCTAACATTGAAGTGAATTTGGATGAAGTGTAGCCAACAGAAAGTAAATGACAGGGAATTAAAAGTGCAGAATAATTAAATTGCTGAAACTTAAAGAACAAGAAAGTAAAATAGCTGAAACTTAAATTGCAAGAAATATAAATTGCATGAAATATAAAGGGGAGTGGGTGCTGGAAATTAAAATTCAACAAGAAAGTGTAAATAACAATCAAACAGAGAAGTTAAAGGTGCAAAATCATGCAACAGATCTAAACAGAAAATGGAAATTGCTTGAAGAATTCTAAACAGAAAAGCAGTGCTTAATTTGTAGCAATTTAAAAGAATGTTGAAGATCTCAGGGAATCAATGAGACTAGAGAACAAGTCTAGATCTCACTCCCTTCCTTGATCCAACAAGAGAGAAGTTGCAGAAAATTTAAAAGAACAGATTTCAGAAGAAGAAGATTTAAAACAGCAAATGAAAATTGAGTTATGCAGTAAGAGAACAAGATGAATCTCAAATCAGGAATGAAACAGAATTCCTTCCTTCCCAATCCAAAATTCCAAAACAGCAATAAAAACTAAGAGAGAGCTCTCAAATCCTAATATTCCCTAGTGGGTCTCGCCTCCTTTTTTTTTTTTTCCAATCGAGCTCTAATTGATGCCTTTATATAGGCTTTACAAAGTGAAAATGAAAATGAAATTAAAACAAAATAAAAATCCTAATCTAATTGATCCATGTGCCTTTGAGTCATGTTGAGTGGGCTTTGCTTGCTTTGGATTTGAGGGAAATGGGTCTTGGATGGCCTTGGTTCAATTGGTGAAGATTTGAGTTCAAAGGGAATTTGAATTGAATTTTGATTGAATTTGGCCCATGACACTCCCAGGAGGCTGCCCTGCCCTTGTGGAGGGCAGGGCAGAAAATGTTGCTTGCGCCCTTGGTGCGTGCGTGATGCGGGCTTGGTGTGTGAAGATGCTGCCCTGCCCTTGTGGAGGGCAGGGCAGAAAAATCTGGTGCGCCAGTTTGGTGCTTGTGCGTGCTGCTGGTGCTGCCGAAGGATGCCTTGGTGCGCCAGAATGGTGCGCCTGTGTGCACCACAAAATGCTGCCCTGCCCTTGCGGAGGGCAGGGCAATGTTTCCAAAAAATGAAGCTCCGCGTTCGATACTTGGTGGATGCACACGCTACTTCTTTTCCTTGGTTTATTTTTGCTTATTTTTGGCCCTTAAAGATGCCTCTCGTTCCTGCCCCAATTGTTCGCCAAATATGGATTGCTATATATCGTTGGAAAGCTCTGAATGTCAGCTTTCCAACGCAACTTGAAGCACATCAATTGGACGTCTGTAGCTCAAGTTATAGCCCTTTGAAGGAGGCATGGTCATGCTGTGAGCGCCCAGATTTTACCTTAGCGAAATTCTTGCTTCCAATCCTCAATGTGCATCACGATTCTGCCCTGCCCTTGGCAAGGGCAGGGCAGTGTGCGTGCTGGCTGCTTCCTTCCTTGATTTGGTCATGGGCCACGCTTTTAAAAGCGTGGCCTAAGGCTCCAAAGTGTACCCCAACTTCAAAGTGTACCCTAAAGCTCTTTTTTTCTCCTTTTTTTGTGCTTCTTTGCTTCTTTTCTTCTTATTTCCTACAAGATTTATAAAATTAAAATATCAAGAAAATATATCATTTAAGTACAAAAAGCATTCAATATTTAAGCACAAATCATCAATTTCTTGTATGAAAAAGCATAGAAAATGGGTATATGATGACATGTCATCATGTTCCACCAAAAATCTCACTTAAAAACACATTCTCACCTCTTGCATAATGATAGCTCCAAGCAACCAGACAAATTATTCAACTATTTAACTGCTTTCTAGCTTTGATTCCATAACCTTTAGCAAGGACACAAGGTTTCAAATATGGTTAACTTGTTGTATCTGAGACAGTGGCAAACAATTAAGTTTGGTGTTCACACACCTAAATAAATCCAAGAGCCACACTCAATTTATGCATACTAACCATGTAATTAAGGGCTTGAGAAGCAAGCAACTTTGAGAATTATGCAGGACATGAGTCAACAATTGAAGATATTGTGCATCTTAACTCAAAGAAAACACAGCAAAAGAAAAAATCAAAGGGCTGCAACTTCAAAGGTTGTATCTAAACTTAATCCTTGCTGCTGTGTATTATTTTGAACATGGGAACCATTATATATCTTGCTAAAGTGTTTAATTGGTTGCAAGTGAAATTGTTTGATTATGCTAAATCTGCATAATGCTTGTCATTCATCACTTAGCTTTAATTTTGTTTTGTTTCCCATATGCTTGAATAAAAGAGATTTGGTTTGAATTGAAAAGTGAAATATCCAATGTTGCATAAGTAGAATGGAAGTTAATGGTGGTATACATGTTTGATTAAATGCATAACTCATGAAATAATTGTTGCATAATATCATTCTCATTCAAGTGTGAGTTGGCTTGCTGTTATAAAGACCCTTATCAATAAATAAAAAGCCCTTGAGAACAAAAACAGAAAGAAAAGGAAGAAGAAAAAGCCAAAGTGGCAAGAAAAACAAAGAATAAAGGTTGGACACCAATAGCTTGGACCCTAGGACATATGCCTGTGGTGTTCTTGTACTAAGATATGCTTGGATGAGTAAATTCTAAGGGGTATTTTAAAACCCGGTCACTTAGATCAACTGATTTGGGATGGCCAATTGAAAGTTCACAATAAAGAGCAACTTAGCTATAGAACATTTAGTTATCCAAAGAGATGCTGGGCATCAATGATCCTAGGAAGAATTAGTGAGCCATGTGTCTGTGGTGGAAAGATGTTGAGTAAAAGAAAGAAAAAAATAAAGCCAAAGGCTATTACTGCAACATTAGACACCAAACCTCCAAAAGAATAAGCTTGTTAAGCATTATAAGAAAGAAAAGTTAGCAAGGGAGTGATTAAAGAGTAAGTCTTATAACAGCAAGTTGAGCAAACCTTTGATGAAAAATGTATACTATGTAATAGCAAACAATAACTTGAGTTATCATTGTCTGCATGAAGACCCCAAAAATCAAGTTCTGCTATATGCCTAATAAGGATATGTGTTCTTTTCTCGTTCATTTCAATTTCTCTTAGTTTTGATGCTTGCTTGGGGACAAGCAAGATTTAAGTTTGGTGTTGTGATGACAAGTCATCATATACCCATTTTCAAGCTAATTTTACTTGTTTTGTTAGTCTTTATGCACTTTCTTGCATCCTAAGTAATTGATTTGGAGTGAAAATGCATAACTTCTTTAAATCAAACAACCACCATGAAATTAATGTTAACTCATGAGGTTTAAGCTAAATTTAATTGATTTTTAATTGATTTATAAGCCTTGTGAATTTAGTGATACTTTGAGTGGTTGTTTTGGTTTATTGTAGGTGAAGAAAAGAAGAAAAGAGAAAAGCGTGGCCTAAGAAAGTGTGGCCCAAGGAGAAGAAAGCGTGGCCCAAGAGAGAAGAAGTGTGGCGCATAAAAGGAGGAATGCAAGCATTGCCCTCCACAAGGGCACACTGCCCTCTAGGAGGGCAACATAAGGGAACAAAGCTTGCTAGGTAACTCTGCCCTGCCCACGACAAGGGCAGAGCACAAAATGGTGCCTTGGATTAAAGGAAGGAAAAACCTTGCCCTGCCCTCCACAAGGGCAGTATCGGGCCTTCATGGAAAATAAATCAAAGGAAAAAGTTCACCCATGCATGCCACAAGAGTCGAACACGGGACAATGAAGAAGCAAGGAACTAGGCTTGATTATGGTGCCAAGAAAGCCAAGGAAAATAAGTAGCGTGTTGGTGGACGAAATTGTGATCACTGTTCTAATTATTTTGAGATGAAGGCTTCTAAGGGGCAGCAGCTGAATTCACAACTCCGTTCAACTAACCAGCAAGTGTACTGGGTCGTCCAAGTAATAACCTTACGTGAGTAAGGGTCGAATCCACAGAGATTGTTGGTATGAAGCAAGCTATGGTCACCTTGTAAATCTCAGTTAGGGAGATTAAAGAGTAATTGTGATTATCATTAAATAAAAAGGGAATAATAAAAGGGATAGAATACTTATGTAGATTCATCGGTAAGAATTTCAGATAAGCGGAATGGAGATGCTGTAGAGCTCCCGGACGCCTGCTCTCCCACTGCTTCTATTCAATCCTTCTTACTCCTTTCCATGGCAAGCTTTGTATAGGGGTTCACCATCAGCTGTGGCTACTTTCATCCTCACGGGGAAATATCCTGTGCGGCTGTCACTCGCACAGCTAACCAGTCTGGAGGCATCACCCATGGTTGATAGCTACATCCCATCCTTGCAGTGAAAGCTAATGCTCACGCACTCTGTCACAGTACGGCCAATCACCGGTTGGTTCCCTCCCCTACTGGAATAGAATCCATTGATTCTTTTGCGTTGTCACTACGCCCAGCAGGTTACAGGTTTGAAGCACGTCACAGTCATTCATTACCGGAATCCTACTCGGACACCACAGACAAGGTAGACTTTCCGGATTCCCAGGATCCTACTCGGAACACCACAGACAAGGTTGGACTTTCCGGATCCTCATAAATGCCGCCATCCATCTAGCTTATACCACGAAGATTCTGTTGGGGAATCTAAGAGATATACATTCAAGCTTTGTTGCATGTAGAACGGAAGTGGTTGTCAATCACGCGCGTTCATAAGTGAGAATGATAATGAGGGTTATCTAACTCATCACATTCATCATATTCT
Source organism: Arachis stenosperma (assembly GCF_014773155.1). NCBI lineage: Eukaryota > Viridiplantae > Streptophyta > Magnoliopsida > Fabales > Fabaceae > Arachis > Arachis stenosperma. The sequence continues at coordinate 77,327,354 of NC_080380.1, read as the reverse complement.
TGAGTACGAATGAATATCTTGGAATAAGAATAAGAGAGATTTGAATAAAAGAAGATAGAATTTCATTAATACTTGAGGTACAGCAGAGCTCCACACCCTTAATCTATGGTGTGTAGAAACTCCACCGTTGAAAATACATAAGTGAAAGGTTCAGGCATGGCCGAATGGCCAGCCCCCTAAACCGTGATCAATGATCTCCTAAGATGAAGAATAAAACAAAACTGAGACCAAAGATGTCTAATACAATAGATAAATGTCCTATATATACTAGACTAGCTACTAGGGTTTACATGAGTAAGTGATTGATGCATAAATCCACTTCCGGGGCCCACTTGGTGTGTGTTTGGGCTGAGCTTGATCAATCCACGAGCTGAGGCTTCTCTTGGAGTTGAATTTCGAGTTATGATGTGTTTTGGGCGTTCAACTCCGGATCATGACGTTTTTCTGGCGTTTAACTCCAGAAAGGAGCGTGTACTTGGCGTTCAACGCCAAATTGCGTCGTCATTCTTCGAATAAAGTATGGACTATTATATATTGCTGGAAAGCCCTGGATGTCTACTTTCCAACGCCGTTAAGAGCGCGCCAATTGGAGTTTTGTAGCTCCAGAAAATCCATTTCGAGTGCAGGGAGGTCAGATTCCAACAGCATCAGCAGTCCTTTTGTCAGCCTTTTTCAGAGTTTTGCTCAAATCCCTCAATTTCAGCCAGAATTTACCTGAAATCACAGAAAAACACACAAACTCATAGTAAAGTCCAGAAATGTGAATTTAACATAAAAACTAAGGAAAACATCCGTAAAAGTAGCTCAAACTTACTAAAAACTGTGTAAAAACAATGCCAAAAAGCATATAAATTATCCGCTCATCACGTGTGTTTCAGCCATGTCTCGAACGCGGGACTTCAGTTTGGAAACATTGCCCTGCCCTCCGCGAGGGCAGGGCAGCATTTTGTTGTGGCACGGCCAGCGCACCAATCTGGCACACCAAAGCATCATTCGGCAGCATCAGCAGCGCACCAAGGCACCAATCTGGCGCACCAAATTTTTCTGCCCTGCCCTCCGCGAGGGCAGGGCAGCATCCTGCGCACCAAGCTCACACGCCACGCCTGCACCATGGCCGCATGCATCAAATCCTGCCCTGCCCTCCTAAAGGGCAGGGCAGCCTCCTGGAAGCAATTGTTCATGGGCCAAATATTGGATTAAAAATCCAATTTAATTCATTTCTTCACCAAATCAAAAGCCCATCCAAATTCCAAGATCCAAGAATAGAAAGTGTATAAATAGGAGTTAGTTTGATGTAATTAGGAACTTTTACTTTAACTTTTTACTTGACTTTTGAATTTTGCACTTTCTTTGGAGCTTTGAATTTTGCAACTTTTCTTTGAGAGACTTGACCGAGATTTCAGAAAATTAGGGAGGAGAATTGATCTCTCTTCTTCCTCGTTCTTGCTTGGGCATTTTCTACTTTTCTTGTTTGAGTCTTGGGTGTTAAGAATTGAGGAAATTCTGTCTCAATCTCCACTCAAGAGCTCTTTAATTTCTCTTCTGCATAATTGAATTCATTTACATTCCCTTTACTGCTTCTTCTTCAATTTCTTGTTAATTGCTTTGGGAATTTAGATCTGGGAAGGCAATTGAGATCTAGGCTTTGCTACCTAGTCTCTGGAGTCCTGAGATCACATTTTTCTTTTGGTTCTTCTGTGAACCTTTGCTGCACTTAATTTCCTTACTGTTTGAGTTCTAATTGCTTCTAATTCATCTTCTACTTTATTAATTGTTGCAATTTACTTTCTCTCGCTAGAATTCTGAATTCCCAATCCTTAATTCCCATTTTATATTCAAGCACTTTACATTTCTTGCACTTTAAGTTACTGCAATTTACATTTCTTGCACTTTAAGTTTCAGTCATTTAATTTCTTGTTCTTTAAGATTCAGCACTTTTATTTTCCTGTCCTTTAATTTACTGCAATTCTCCCCTCTCCCTTTACATTCCAAGCAATTTAGCTTCTGTTAAATACAAACCACTCAACCAAAACTTAATTCGCTTGACTAAATCAACCACTAAACTAAAATTGCTCAATCCTTCAATCCTTGTGGGATCGACCTCACTCATGTACACTTGCCAGTGAGTTTTGTGTCGGATCGTTTTCCGCACATCAGACTTCCACTCCAAGCTTACTCAATTTTTGAGGTGGAAAGAACTTTGCCAAGAAGGCATTGACTAGCTTTTCCCAAGAGTTCAGGCTGTCTTTAGGTTGTAAGTCCAACCATATTCTAGCTCTGTCTCTTACAGCAAAAGGGAATAGCATAAGTCTTTAGACCTCAGGGTCAACCCCATTAGTCTTGACAGTGTCACAGATTTCCAAGAATTCAGCTAAAAACTGATGAGGATCTTCCAATGGAAGTCCATGGAACTTGCAATTCTGTTGCATTAGAAAAACTAATTGAGGCTTAAGCTCAAAGTTGTTTGCTCCAATGGCAGGGATAGAGATGCTTCTCCCATAGAAGTCGGGAGTAGGTGCAGTAAAGTCACCCAGCACCTTCCTTGCATTGTTGGCATTGTTGTTGTTTTCGGCTGCCATGGGTTCTTCTTCTTTGAAGATTTCTGTTAGGTCCTCTACAGAGAGTTGTGCCTTAGCTTCTCTTAGCTTTCGCTTCAAGGTCCTTTCAGGTTCAGGGTCAGCCTCAACAAGAATGCTTTTGTCTTTGCTCCTGCTCATATGAAAGAGAAGAGAACAAGAAAATATGGAATCCTCTATGTCACAGTATAGAGATTCCTTGAGGTGTCAGAGGAAAAGAAAAATAGAAGGAGAGGTAGAAGAATTCGAACTTATCGAAAATTAAGTAAAAGATTTTAAAAACATTTTGAAAAAAAACATTGATTTTCGAAAACTAAGAGTGGAAAAGAAATCAAGTGATTTTTGAAAAAGATTTTGAAATTAGAAATTAAAAAGATATGATTGAAAACTATTTTGAAAAAGATGTGATTAAAAAGATATGATTTAAAAAACAATTTAAAAAAGATTTGATTTTAAAAATTAATGACTTGCCTAACAAGAAAAGATATGATTCATTAAACCTTTCTCAACAGAAAAGGCAACATACTTGAAATGTTGAATCAAATCATTAATTGATAGCAAGTATCTTTGAAAAAGGAAAGAAATTGATTTTGAAAACATTTGATTGAAAAGATTTGATTTGAAAAAGATTTGATTTTGAAAAACTTTGAAAACTTGAAAAAAAATTTGCATTAAAAACAAAATCTTCCCTCTTGTGCCATCCTGGCGTTAAACGCCAGAATGGATATGCTACCCTTTTGGGCGTTAAACGCCCAGCCAGGCACCCTGGCTAGCGTTTAAACGCCAGTTTTTCCTTCTTCACTGGGCGTTTTGAACGCCCAGTTTTTTCTGTGTAATTCCTCTGCTGCATGTACTGAATCTTCAGTTCTCTGTACTATTGACTTGAAAATAGAACCAAGATCAAATAAACAATGCATGTAAGACACCAAACTTAAAATGACACACTAGACTCAACAAGAAACATAAAATATTTTTGGTTTTTATGATTTTGTAATTTTTTTGTTTTTTTTTCGAAAATTAAGTGGAAAAGAAAATAAAGGTATCAAAATTCTTAATGAGAATTCCAGGAATCATGCAATGTTAGTCTAAAGCTTCAGTCTAAAGGAATTAGACATGGATAGCCAAGCTTCAGCAGGACATTGCATTCAAGAGCTAAATTGATGAGAATCAATCAGCTTTGGTGATGATAAGATCATCACCTTGAAACACTAGAATTCATTCTTAAGAACTCTGAAAAATACCTAATCTAAGCAACAAGATGAACCGTCAGTTGTACATACTCGAAACAATCCCCGGCAATGGCGCCAAAAACTTGGTGCACGAAATTGTGATCACTATTTTTCACAACTCGAAACAATCCCCGGTAATGAATCCAAAAACTTGGTGCTCAATACCATGGCATAAACACAACTTCGCACAACTAACCAGCAAGTGCACTGGGTCGTCCAAGTAATAAACCTTACGCGAGTAAGGGTCGATCCCACGGAGATTGTTGGTATGAAGCAAGCTGTGGTCATCTTGTAAATCTTAGTCAGGCAGACTCAAATGGTTATGGATGATATATGAATAAAACATAAAGATAAAGATAGAGATACTTATGTAAATCATTGGTGAGAACTTCAGATAAGTGAATGGAGATGCTTTGTCCCTTCAGTCTCTCTGCTTTCCTACTGTCTTCATCCAATCCTTCTTACTCTTTTCCATGGCAAGCTGTATGTTGGGCATCACCGTTGTCAATGGCTACAGTCCCGTCCTCTCAGTGGAAATGTTCAACGCACCCTGTCAAGGCACGGCTATCCAACTGTCGGTTCTCGATCATGTCGGAATAGAATCCAGTGATTCTTTTGCGTCTGTCACTAACGCCCCACAATCGCGAGTTTGAAGCTCGTCACAGTCATTCAATCATTAAATCCTACTCAGAATACCATAGACAAGGTTTAGACCTTCCGGATTCTCTTGAATGTAGTCATCAATTCTAGCTTATACCACGAAGACTCCGGTTAAAGAATCCAAGAGATATCTACCCAATCTAAGGTAGAACGGAGGTGATTGACAGTCACACGTTCATAGGTGAGAATGATGATGAGTGTCACGGATCATCACATTCATCAAGTTGAAGAACAAGTGATATCTTGGAATAAGAACAAGCTGAATTGAATAGAAGAATAATAGTAATTGCATTAATACTTGAGGTACAGCAGAGCTCCACACCTTAATCTATGATGTGTAGAAACTCCACCGTTGAAAATACATAAGAACAAGGTCTAGGCATGGCCGTGAGGCCAGCCTCCCAAAGAGGGTTCAATCATAAAAACATGATCAAAAGATGATCTAGAGATCTAAAGTGATCAAAAGATGAAAAATACAATAGTAAAAGGTCCTATTTATAGGAAACTAGTAGCTTAAGAATTACAAAGGTGAGTAAATGACATAAAAATCCACTTTCGGGCCCAATTGGTGTGTGCTTGGGCTGAGCATTGAAGCATTTTCGTGTAGAGACTCTTCTTGGAGTTAAACGCCAGCTTTTGTGCCAGTTTGGGCGTTTAACTCCCACTTTGGTGCCAGTTCCGGCGTTTAACGCTGGGAATTCTGAAGGTAACTTTGAACGCCGGTTTAGGCCATCAAATCTTGGGCGAAGTATAGACTATCATATATTGCTGGAAAGCCCAGGATGTCTACTTTCCAACGCCGTTGAGAGCGCGCCAATTGGGCTTCTGTAGCTCCAGAAAATCCACTTCGAGTGCAGGGAGGTCATAATCCAACAGCATCTGCAGTCCTTTTCAGTCTCTGAATCAGATTTTTGCTCAGGTCCCTCAATTTCAGCCAGAAAATACCTGAAATCATAGAAAAACACACAAACTCATAGTAAAGTCCAAAAAAGTGAATTTTAACTAAAAATTAATAAAAATATACTAAAAACTAACTAAATCCTACTAGAAACATACTAAAAACAATGCCAAAAAGCGTACAAATTATCCGCTCATCAGAGGGACTATAGTCAATGGTCTTTCCCCTCACATAGCTTATATACCCATAGGTTTGCCCTGGCTGTGGCATGGCATTGGCATAAAACTCCCTTACCACACCTTCCACCACTTTCTTTGGTGGGTTGCAGAAGAGTGCCTAGCCCCTGTTGTTGATCTCAATGTTGATCACAAGGTGCTCATTCCTTCCTAGTTGGAAGCCGACCTCTGGGATGATCTCCCTCTCACTCACCCAACCATAGAATTGGTTTTGGTTGAATGCTGAGAGGAATTTGTACTCATTGAAGTTTGAGCTTGAGGAACCTGAGGTTGGTTCTTTAGTATTTCTTTTCTTTGAGGTTGAGGATCTTGGTGGTGCCATTGGGTGGAGAAAGAGAGAGTGTTTAAGGGTTCTAAGATATTAGTGGAGTGTTGCGAAGAAATACAAGCAAAACAAGGTTTTGCCCCAACACCAAACTTAGCACTTGATTGTCCCAATCAAGTAGAGAGATAAAGAAAAAGAAGAATGAGTGAAGAAAGAAAGGGCTCTGTGAGTTTATTATGTAGAGGGAATGGGGGGTAGGGGATATATAGGAGTGAAGGGTGTGGTTTGATGGTGGGAAAAGAAGGGAATTCAGTGTTTTCCACTTGGGGAGTGGCGCCTAGTGTGGGAAGAGGCGCCAACCCTTATCCCGCTGTGCTCTCTGAAGATGTTGAGTTCCAAAGTGCAAGTACACTTTGACCTCCTTGTTATCTATCAAGTGGGCCCCATTCAATCTCCTGAAAAAAAGAAAATGAAAACCCCGTTAGTAATGACAAAATCATCCTCCACATTCCTTTTTAATGCTAGTGAATGGGATTGCAACTGATGGGTGTCCCTTGGGATACCAAACTTAATTCATTTGCATCTCAATAAATTGGGTTTATCATTGGATTTTTAATGTGTTCATGGGGAAGAAATAATTTCAATCCTTTTACATTCTTTGCATCTAATCTCCCCTGAACACATTAAAATCCACATTCAAGCCTCAACCAATGTACTAAATGCATCCAATTTGAGTGGTATTGGGCTTGCTGATTGATTCTCGTATGGTAGTGGCCACACCAAACTTAATCTCTGGGCTTACTCCTTAAAAATTTAATTTATCCAAATGCTTGTTAGCCTAGATCAAGTTGGTGAGTGGTGATGACTTAGATCATCTACCCTTCTTTCTTGCATAAAGAAGACCATAAAAGAGCATAAATCTCATTTGATCAGTACAATTCATGCATTATTTGATGAATATTATGGTACACTACTTTGAGATGAGTTGTGCTGAATTACAGGTGAAAAAGGCATCAAAAATGGGTAAAAGACAAATAAGAAGATGGGCGTGTGAAACTGGCGTGCCACTTAGAGCAAACGCCACAAAAAATACACTTGCGTGTGGTACACAAAATTTTAAATCACAATTTCTTCACAACTTCGCACAACTAACCAGCAAGTGCACTGGGTCATCCAAGTAATACCTTACGTGAGTAAGGGTCGATCCCACGAAGATTATTGGCTTGAAGCAAGCTATGATTATCTTGTAACTCTTAGTCAGGATATCAATTATAATTATCAGTTGACTTGCAAATGAATAAGAGAGCAAGAAATAAATACTTGTTATGCAGTAATGGAGAATATGTTGGAGTTTTGGAGATGCTTTGTCTTCTGAATCTCTGCTTTCCTATTGTCATTATCTTCATGCACGCAAGGCTCTTCCATGGCAAGCTGTATGTTGGTGGATCACCGTTGTCAATGGCTACCATCCGTCCTCTCAGTGAAAAAGGTCCATGTACATGGCTAATCATCTGCCGATTCTCACTTGTGTTGGAATAAGATCCAATGATCCTTTTGCATCTGTCACACGCCCAACACTTATGAGTTTGAAGCTCGTCACATTCATTCCTTCCCGGATCCTACTCGGAATACCACAGACAAGGTTTAGACTTTCCGAATCTCAAGGATGCTACCCATGGATTCTAGCTTATACCACGAAGACTCTGGTCTCACGGATCTGAATGCTCTGTTGTCAAGAGAGGCAATCAGGCTTGTGAGCCAGAAACCCAAGAGATACTTATTCAATCTAAGGTAGAACAGAAGTGGTTGTCAGGAACGCGTTCATAGGTTGAGAATGGTGATAAGTGTCACGAATCATCACATTCATCATGGTTAAGTACGAATAAATATCTTAGATAGAAACAAGCGTGTTTGAATGGAGAACATAAGTAATTGCATTAATTCATCGAAACACAGCAGAGCTCCTCACCCCCAACAATGGGGTTTAGAGACTCATGCCGGCAGAAATACAAGATTCAGATCTAAAATGTCATGAGGTACAAAATAAATATCTAAAAGTTGTTTAAATACTAAACTAGTAACATAGGTTTACAGAAAATGAGTAAACTGAGATAGATAGTGCAGAAATCTACTTCTGAGGCCCACTTGGTGTGTGCTGGGGCTGAGCTTTAAGATTTACACGTGCATAGGCTATTTTTGGAGTTAAACGCCAGGTTGTAACCTGTTTCTGGCGTTTAACGCCAGAATGGAACATGGAATTGGCATCAAACACCAGTTTACGTCATTTATCTTTGAGCAAAGTACGGACTATTATATATTGCTGGAAAGCCCAGGATGTCTACTTTCCAACGCAATTAAGAGCACGCCAATTGGACTCTTGTAGCTGCAAAAAATCCATTCCGAGTGTAGGGAGGTCAGAATCCAACAGCATCAGCAGTCCTTTTTTTCAACCTGAATCAGATTTTTGCTCAGATCCTTCAATTTCAGCCAGAAAATACCTGAAATCACAGAAAAACACATAAACTCATAGTACAGTCCAGAAATATGAATTTTTGCCTAAAAACTAATAAAAATATACTAAAAACTACATGAAATTACCCCCAAAAAGTGTATAAAATATCCGCTCATCACAACACCAAACTTAAACTGTTGCTTGTCCCCAAGCAACTAGATAAATAAAATAGGATAAAAAGAAATCAAGAAGCAATAATATCTCAGAGTTTTAAGTGAAGCTCAGATTCTAATTAGATGAGCGGGACTAATAGCTTTTTGCTTCCGAACAGTTTTGGCATCCCACTTTATCCTTTGAAATTCAGAATGATTGGCATCTATAGGAACTCAAAATTCAGATAATGTTATTGGTTCTCCTATTTCAGTATGTTGATTCTTGAACACAGTTACTTATAAGTCTTGGCTGTGACCCTAAGCATTTTGTTTTCCAGTATTTCCACCAGATACATAAATGCCACAGACACATAACTGGGTGAACCTTTTCAGATTGTAACTCAGCTTTGCTAAAGTCCCCTGTTAGAGTGTCCATAGTTCTTAGGCACACTTGATGGGATATTTTTGGTTGAAAAATGAATTTCTCCCAAAAACAACACCAATCTAACCGGCAAGTGTACCGGGTTGTATCAAGTAATAAAAACTCACGGGTGTGAGGTCGATCCCACAGGGATTGAAGGATTGAGCAATTTTAGCTTAGTGGTTGATTTAGTCAAGCGGATCAAGATTTGGTTGATTGAGTTGCAGAATTTAAATTGCATTGAAAGTAAAGAGAACAAGAATTAAATTGCTGTATCTTAAAGAACAAGGAATTAGATGGCAGAAACTTAGATTGCAAGAAATGTAAATTGCAAGAATCTTAAATGGCAAGAATTGTAAATGACTTGAAATGTAAAGGGGATTGGGACTTGGATTTGCAAGATCTAAACAAAGAGAATGTAAATTGCATTAAACAGAAGAGTAAATGGGGAATGGGTTGAAACAGATTCGAAACAGAAAATTAAATGAGTAATTAAAGCAAGAAACAGAAAATTGAAATGGGAAATTGGATCTCAGGACCCAGAGACTAGAAAACCAAGTCTAGATCTCAATGCCTTCCTAGATCCAACAAGAACAATCTCAAGGGAATTGTAAATTGCAAGGAAATAAATGAGAAAGTAAGTAGCCGAAAAGGAAATTCAATAACAGTGAAAATCAAAAGAGAGTTCCAAGGTGAGATTGAAACAGAATTTCTTCAATTCTCCAACCCAAGATCCAAGACAAATGTATTTGAAATTGAAAACAATTAAACTCAGAAATTCAAAGGCACTCAAGCTCCCAAAACAGAAAAGAAATTCTCCAAAACTTTCTAAAAGGAAGCTCCCAGGATAAATTGAATCTAAGCCTATTTATACACTTTCTTCAATTGATCTTCAAGCTTTGAGTTGGGCCTTTGCTCTTGGTGGATTTGGGTTGAAAGAGGCCTTGATTGATTGCTCTTTGAAGTTTGGAGAAGAACCCAAGTGAACCAATTGAACCGGAATTGAGTTTTGCAAATTTGGATTCAAAGTTAGCCTCAAAGTTAGGGGGCTAACTTCAAAGCTAACTTTTTCTAGCAGCAAAACAAATTTGCTGCACTTCACGTTTGGGCCAACGTTAGGGGGCTAACTTTGACCCTAACGTTGGCCTTGCTTTGAGTTGGAGTGGCGCCAACGTTAGCCTCCAAGTTAGGGGGCTAACGTTGGCGCAAACTTTGCACACCCTGGGAGTAAAATTTCATGCCAACGTTAGCCTCCAAGTTAGGGGGCTAACGTTGGCGCTAACGTTGCACACCCTGGAGGACAATTTCTCATGCCAACGTTAGAAGCCCTGGGAGCATTTTCAAATCTCCAACGTTAGCCTCCAAGTTAGGGGGCTAACGTTGGAGCTAACTTCAAGTCCAACTTCAATTATTCCTGGTTCAAGTTCACTTGATTCATTGTCTTCTCTTAGCTTCTAGCCATTCCTTCTCACTTCAATCCTTTTCCAAGCTTTCTTCACCTATCATAAATCAACCAAACACATCAAAGCTATGCTTGAAATCATGAGATGATCATTCTATCCTAATATGCACCAATTATGGCATCGAACCTCATGAAAAAGCATTAATTCACATATGGTTGATTCAATCAAAGGAAGCATGAAAATCTACCTAATTAGGCTTGCTTGTAGCTTAAGAAAGTGCATAATTCAAGTAAAAACAAAAGCAAAAGACTAGTAAAACTAGGCTAAGATGACTTGTCATCACAACACCAAACTTAAAGCTTGCTTGTCCCCAAGCAAGAAATGACTTATTAAGAAGAAAGAATGAAATGAAAGAGAATGTTCATGCTAGCAGAATGTTATTGGTAGTTCATGGGATTTTGTGTGGATATGCAATACTCACTCCTTATTGATTCTTAGGCCTAGAAAGTCTCCTTCAAGCTTCAAGCAACATACTGCTATGACCTCTCATTATTCCTTCATCCTTGGCTGTTACTTTGTTCAAAGCTTTATTTGAGTGTCATGTGTAGCAAGTCCATTTTCTTTTCTTTATACTTGACACATTATTCACCATGGACACTTGGCTCACCTTTCCTCTTAAACATTGATGCCCAGCACCTTTTGTTTTGGTTACTAAATGCCTTGTAGTTAGGTTGCTCTTGATAGTGGATTTTCAGCTGATGATCCCGGATTAGTTAATCCAAGTCACCGAGTGTTGAAGCACTCCAAAGAGCTTAATAGTCCAAGCAGATCCTAATACACAGACACCACAGGCATATATTTGTGGAGGTTCAAGCTATTGGTGTCTAGCTTTGTTTCCTTTTTTTGTTTTCTTTGGTTCTGCCATCTTTTGGCTATTTCTTTTCTTTCTTTCTTTTTGTTTTTCTTTTGAACCAAGGATTTTTTTATTGAGATTCATAGACAGCAAGTTACTCTATGCTTCGAAAAAGACATCCTAGCCCTTTATTCACTAAAGTGAGTTTTTATACAATCACACACATACCACCACTTACTATTATTCTACTTCTTGCTAACAATGAACTATCTCATGCCACATTCAAACATTTCTTTTATTGAATTAAAGATGCAGGGGACAGACATGCTCTTAGTTAAGTGAAAGTAGACACACAAGCACAAACTTAAACTAGCTTACTTATTTTAAGGCAAACACACATAATGCAAAGACTATTAAAATGACAACTTAAGGGTGCAGGGACACTTCAACAGATAGAATGCATGCTTTTTCTTTGTAGTGATGAATAAGGAGCAAATCCACCTTTTATTTGTCATGCTTTTTCTTTCTTCTCTCATATACTTGGTTGTTGGTGTTCCCTGTGTCCTTGTTTGTTGTCTGTTGGCCCCGCCAAAACCCAGCTTTGTTCATCGTCTCCTCTACTCTATCTTCAAGCATCATGGCTTTGCTTACTTCTATTTCACTTTTCTCTTTGAAGTACTCTTCAAATGTTGGGAACGCTGGATCCATGTTGTGCAGATGATCTCTAATATAGTTTAGTTTGATTTGACTGTTAATATTGTAATCTGCTTGGACCTCATACCTCGCATCTTTGAGGGCTGCAGACTCATTGAGAGCTCTCATGGTTTCAGCCTGCATTTGTGCTAACTTCCCAAATGCCTCATGAGATTGAAAGGCATGCTCCTCTTGCATTGCAACAAATTTTGATTCAAACTCATTTTGTTGGTTCATCATTGCCAGTTGCCATTCTTTTTGTTCTTGGTAATGCTTCAAGTATTGTGAATGGTATTCTTCTTGCCTTTCTTGAATTCTTGTGTACTGGTGTGACAGTCTTCCAATTGCTTCTTGCATTTGAGTCATATCCATATTGCCATGTGGGACAAAGTGTGGCTGTTCCTCCTCCTCTTGTGATTCTTCTTCTGGTTGTGGCTCATCTTCGTCCATTGCTTCTTCTCTTTGCCTTCTTGGTCTTCGGCCATGATGTGCTTCGAGAGTCGTTGTCATTCTTTCAATGGTTATGGGTAAGCCTTGGCCTAACCACTTTGGATTCTCATCTTCCAGTGGTACTTTAGCCTTTACACATAACCTCCAAATGGTACTTGGATAGTACAACCAAGACCCGGCCGCATTCTTCTCAGCAATCCGTTGGATATCTTTTGCAAGAATCTCATGGACTTTGATTTCTCCTCCTACTATGATGCAATGCAACATCACAGCTCTCTCCTTGTTAACTTCTGATGTGTTTATTGTACCCAGAATTGATCTTTTCATCAGCTCATACCATCCTTTGGCTTCCGGGGTGAGGTCACATCTCTTCAGATACTTATATCGGTTCTTGCCATCTCCTTCCCATTCGGAGTTCTCTAAACAAATATCTCTAGCAATCTCATCATAGTCCTGATCCTCATTCAACCTTTGTTGGTATCCTGGTTCATTAAAGCGGACTGACTTTAGCCCCAAGACTTTCTTGATTGCACTTGAGCTAAAATCTACTTCCACTCCCCGCACATAGCTCTTGTATGTTGGTGGCTCACGCAAGTCAAGCCTTGGGACGTTGGCATAGAACTCTCTTACAATATTGGCATTGATTCGAGTTTCTGGTGATGTAAGCTCCTCCCACCTCCTCTTTTGAATTTTGTTCTTCATTTCTTGACATCCATCATCCGGAAATAAGAATGGAATTTCTGGATAGATCTTCTTGTCGTTCATCCACTCCATTTGAAATTGATGGTATGAAGATTTGAATCTCCATCGGTCATATTCATGGGTGCTCTCCTCCACCATAGGTTCTTTTCCTTTTCTTCGTTTGGTTCTTGATGAGGAGGCCATGATCACTTAGTTGGTGGAGTTTTGTAAGGTTAGATGGGGTGTGAAGAGTGTTGGAGAGTTTGATGTGAGTTTGGAGCACAAAGAGATGAGACCGAATTGGTTGGGGTAAGAATTGATGAAGAGGTGTAGCTTATGATGAAGGATGAAAGAATTGAGGTTTCAATGCCACAAGGATTCGGTTATGTGCATGGCTAAAAGGTGGTGAGCTTTTTAAATGAGCAATGAAAGGCTAGGATGCAATTGGACTTAAGGGAATCAAAGGTATGTATGTAAGGATAAATGAAGACAAAATATACTCCTTGCCTTGCCTTTGCCGTGACCAACTTCTGAGGAATGGCAGATTCCTTTTTTGATGTGATGATATTTTGTCTTCATGCTATGCTTTCCTTTGTCTTGTCTCTTTCATTGAAGATTCTTTGACTACCTAATCATCACAACAAGACAAAACACATTAGTTTATCCAACTATGGCTAGAGTTGTTCTTTTTATAGCAAAACAATTATTTAAACCGTGACACTCTCTTAGAAGGACACCAAACTTAGTGTTTGGTCATATAAAAAGAAAATAAGTCTCTTCCTCCAATTAGTGCTATGTCACAAGTTCGTAATAATTGTTTTTGTTATCTTTTTTTTCTTTTTTTTTTTCATGAAGGATCAATTGTATCTCTAAATTAGTGCATCAAAGTTTGATGGACACCAAACTTGTTTCTTGACAAAAGGTGCTTCACAATTGATGCCTTCATTACCGAAAAAGAAATTGTCTATTTATGAGATTTTGGAAAATAACAATTGTATGATTATTGATGCATGAATTCCTAACTTTCCTGAAGTTATGTGAACACCAAACTTAGTGTTTGGCTATATGCTTTATCACGACACTTCAAGCATGTAAAACGGAATTATTGCTTGAAAGCATACCAACTTCAGATAATGCATGCAATTAATGGTCCTGTTCATGAAAGGAAAGGGAGTTCATGCTCAAATGGTCATAACTTATTGAATTTAAAATGACATGAATTTTTAAAGCATGGGTTGCCTCCCATGAAGCGCTCTTTTATTGTCATTAGCTTGACATTGAGGCTCTCTTTTATGGTGGTTGGTGCTTGTAGGGCCTCAATTTGTCTCCCCTGACTGTGATCCTCTTCCTTGTTTTCTGATGTTCAATCTCAGCATGCTCTAAAGAGAGTATGTTACTGACAGTGTAGTAGTCATCAGTTTGTTGGTTTGCACCTGACTGTTGATATATCAGTTGCACTTTGTCACCTTTGGACAGTCCCTCTGTTGGGATCCTCCTGTTTTTCCAACCCCTTTTTGTCTTGTTCCTGCTTTTCATCCTTCCTTTTGTTGATCTTTCTTTTCTGGCCATGGGCTTCTCTTGGGGACCTCTCTTCTTTGTGGCTAATATTCCAATATCTTCTTGAGCTTCTTCATTAATTTGCACAATCCTTGTCTTTGGGGTGTTGCTGTGACTTTCCTTGTCCTTTTCTCCCTTCAGCTGTGATCCTCCCTTATCAATTTCCATAGAGTCTTTCTTCTTTTCACTAAACTGTGCCTCTGGTAAGACCTTCAGAATGACCCTCTGATCATGCATCCTGAGAGTTAACTCCCCTTTTTCTATGTCTATGATGGCTCTAGCCGTGGCCAGGAATGGCCTTCCTAGTATAACAGAGTCACCATCATCCTCGTCTGACTCTAGAACCACAAAGTCGGCAGGGTATATAAAGCTGTCCACCTTGACCAACAGATTTTCAATTACACCCCTAGGGTGCACCATTGATTTATCTACAAGCTCCAGTGACATTTGTACTGGTTTGACTTCTTCTATATGCAGCTTTTTCACCAGGGAGGATGGTATTAAATTAATACTTGCCCCGAGATCGCACATTGCTTTAGTGATGGTCACTTCCCCAATGGTGCAAGGTAACAGGAAACTCCCTGGGTCCTCAAGCTTAGGAGGTAGCCCTTTTTGAATCAAGACTCTGCATTCCTCAGTGAGTGATACGATTTCCCTCTCATCCCAACTTCTTTTCTTGTTGATAAGGTCCTTCAAGAACTTGGCATATAGAGGCATTTGCTCAAGTACTTCAGCTAGAGGGATATTGATTTCCAGCTTCTTGAAGGTCTCAAGGAATTTGCGGAAATGTTGATCCTTAACCTCCTTGTTGAATCTCTGAGGATATGGTAGTGGAGGTGTGAGGTTCTTTTCGATCTGCTGCTTTCCTTGAGTCTTTTCCTTTGAGCTATGTGGCTGGTTCCCCTCTTCTTTGAGTTTCTCATTGTTTTTGGTTGGCATCACAACTTGCTCCTCAGCTTGATCTGCTTTTGTTTGCTTCTCTTCCTCTGTTGGTTCCTTGATGATCTCCTTTTGTTTCTTTGGAGTGTCATTGTTGCTCATCAATATTCTCCCACTTCTCAATTGTATTGCCTTGCACTCCTCCTTGGGATTTGGGATTGTGTCACTAGGTAGTGAGCTTGAAGGTCTCTCAACAGTCATTTGCTTGGAAATTTGCCCGATCTGCCTTTCTAGGTTCTTTATGGATGCCTCATGGTTTTTGTTTGTCATTTCTTGGAGTTTCATCATTTTTTCTATCATGGTTTCCAAGTTGGTGATTCTTTGGGGTTCAGGTGGTGCTTGTGGTGGGTTATGAGATGTGGTTGGTAGATGATAGGAATTTTGATTAGTGGATTGGTACTGGTTGGGGTTGGGGTAGTTGTTTTGAGGTTTCCTGTAGGTGTTCTGGTTGGTCTGATGCTGGTTGTAATTTTGGTTATTTCTTGGGTTGTTTTGGTTTGAGTTCCTCTGCCATGGTTGTTGGTGGTTTTGAGTATCTCCCCATCTGAGGTTGGGGTGATTCTTCCATGAGGGGTTGTATGTATCACCATAAACTTCATTTGAATTAGAATGCATATACTGAACTTGTTCTTGCTGTGGCTCTTCTTGAACTTCTTTATTTTGTCCCCATGTGGTTGATGGTTGGCTAGTGTTGACTGCTGCAACTTGGAGGTTATCAATCCTCTTGGTCATTTGCTCAAATTGTTGTTGAATTTGTTGCTGCATCAGTTTGTTTTGAGCCAGGATTGAATCCACTCCTTCTAGCTCCATTACTCCTCTTCTCTGTGATGGTTGGCGACTTCTTTGATGAGCAAAGAAGTATTGGTTGTTGGCCACCATATCAATAAGTTCTTGAGCCTCCTCTGCAGTTTTCATGAGTTGCAAGGAACCTCCAGCCGAGTGATCCAATGATTCCTGAGACTTCAGTGTTAAGCCTTCATAGAAGTTTTGCAGCTTTTCCCATTCATTGAACATGTTGGAAGGGCATTTTCTGACTAGAGCTTTGTACCTCTCCCATGCCTCATAGATGGGTTCATTCTCCATTTGTGTGAACGTTTGTACCTCGGCCTTCAACCTTATAACTCTCTGTGGTGGATAAAACTTGGCAAGGAACTTGGTCACCAAGTCATCCCAATTGTTGATGCTGTCCCTTGGAAATGATTCCAACCATTGTGTAGCCTTATCCCTGAGAGAGAATGGGAATAGCATTAATTTGTAGCTGTCAGGAGGTACTCCATTGGTTTTGACAGTGTTGCATATCCTCAAGAAGGTGGATAAGTGTTGATGTGGGTCCTCAAGTGATCCTCCACCAAAAGAGCAATTATTCTGAACCAAAGTGATGAGTTGTGGCTTAAGTTCAAAATTGTTTGCATTGACATTTGGAGCCAAGATGCTGCTTCCACAATGTCTAGGATTGGCAAAGGTATAGGAAGCCAAGACTCTCCTCTGAGGAGGATTTTCATTGTTGTTGTTTGCTCCTCCTGGTGGATTAGTAGAATGTTCCTCCATCTCATGAAATTCTTCTTCTGACTCCTCTTCTCCGACAATATTTTTCCCTCTTTCAGCTCTCCTTAATCTCCTGAGGGTCCTTTCATCTTGTTCATGCAGACTTAATGTGCTTCTTCTTGTACCTGACATACAGGCATGACAAAAGGAATTCACAAACCAGTGATGTTTCAATTTACTGCTAAATTGAAGTTTTAGTTAGTTTAAACAATAAATCAAACAATTAGTGGGTTAATAAAAATTAAAGACAAAAGTGCTTGATCTAGATAACCACCTCACTTAATCATTGTCAATCTAATCAATCCCCGGCAACGGCGCCAAAAACTTGATGGGATATTTTTGGTTGAAAAATGAATTTCTCCCAAAAACAACACCAATCTAACCGGCAAGTGTACCGGGTTGTATCAAGTAATAAAAACTCACGGGTGTGAGGTCGATCCCACAGGGATTGAAGGATTGAGCAATTTTAGCTTAGTGGTTGATTTAGTCAAGCGGATCAAGATTTGGTTGATTGAGTTGCAGAATTTAAATTGCATTGAAAGTAAAGAGAACAAGAATTAAATTGCTGTATCTTAAAGAACAAGGAATTAGATGGCAGAAACTTAGATTGCAAGAAATGTAAATTGCAAGAATCTTAAATGGCAAGAATTGTAAATGACTTGAAATGTAAAGGGGATTGGGACTTGGATTTGCAAGATCTAAACAAAGAGAATGTAAATTGCATTAAACAGAAGAGTAAATGGGGAATGGGTTGAAACAGATTCGAAACAGAAAATTAAATGAGTAATTAAAGCAAGAAACAGAAAATTGAAATGGGAAATTGGATCTCAGGACCCAGAGACTAGAAAACCAAGTCTAGATCTCAATGCCTTCCTAGATCCAACAAGAACAATCTCAAGGGAATTGTAAATTGCAAGGAAATAAATGAGAAAGTAAGTAGCCGAAAAGGAAATTCAATGACAGTGAAAATCAAAAGAGAGATCCAAGGTGAGATTGAAACAGAATTTCTTCAATTCTCCAACCCAAGATCCAAGACAAATGTATTTGAAATTGAAAACAATTAAACTCAGAAATTCAAAGGCACTCAAGCTCCCAAAACAGAAAAGAAATTCTCCAAAACTTTCTAAAAGGAAGCTCCCAGGATAAATTGAATCTAAGCCTATTTATACACTTTCTTCAATTGATCTTCAAGCTTTGAGTTGGGCCTTTGCTCTTGGTGGATTTGGGTTGAAAGAGGCCTTGATTGATTGCTCTTTGAAGTTTGGAGAAGAACCCAAGTGAACCAATTGAACCGGAATTGAGTTTTGCAAATTTGGATTCAAAGTTAGCCTCAAAGTTAGGGGGCTAACTTCAAAGCTAACTTTTTCTAGCAGCAAAACAAATTTGCTGCACTTCACGTTTGGGCCAACGTTAGGGGGCTAACTTTGACCCTAACGTTGGCCTTGCTTTGAGTTGGAGTGGCGCCAACGTTAGCCTCCAAGTTAGGGGGCTAACGTTGGCGCAAACGTTGCACACCCTGGGAGTAAAATTTCATGCCAACGTTAGCCTCCAAGTTAGGGGGCTAACGTTGGCGCTAACGTTGCACACCCTGGAGGACAATTTCTCATGCCAACGTTAGCCTCCAAGTTAGGGGGCTAACGTTGGCGCTAACGTTGGAAGCCCTGGGAGCATTTTCAAATCTCCAACGTTAGCCTCCAAGTTAGGGGGCTAACGTTGGAGCTAACTTCAAGTCCAACTTCAATTATTCCTGGTTCAAGTTCACTTGATTCATTGTCTTCTCTTAGCTTCTAGCCATTCCTTCTCACTTCAATCCTTTTCCAAGCTTTCTTCACCTATCATAAATCAACCAAACACATCAAAGCTATGCTTGAAATCATGAGATGATCATTCTATCCTAATATGCACCAATTATGGCATCGAACCTCATGAAAAAGCATTAATTCACATATGGTTGATTCAATCAAAGGAAGCATGAAAATCTACCTAATTAGGCTTGCTTGTAGCTTAAGAAAGTGCATAATTCAAGTAAAAACAAAAGCAAAAGACTAGTAAAACTAGGCTAAGATGACTTGTCATCAACACTCTTTTGCTTTGGATCACGACTTTAACCACTCAGTCTCAAGCTCTTCACCTGGACCTTCATGACACAAGCACATGGTTAGGGACAGCTTGATTTAGCCGCTTAGGCCATGATTTTATTACTTTAGGCCCTCCTTTCCATTGATGCTCAAAGCCTTGGATCCTTTTTGCCCTTGCCTTTTGGTTTAAGGGGCTATTGGCTTTTTCTGCTAGCTTTTTCTTTTTCTTTTGTTTTTTTTGCAAGCTTTGTTTTTCACTGCTTTTTCTTGCTTCAAGAATCAATTTCATGATTTTTCAGATCATCAATAACATTTCTCTTATTCATCATTCCTTCAAGAGCCAACAGATTTAACATTCATAAACTCCATTATCAAAATTATGCACTGTTCAGGCATTTATTCAGAAGACAAAAAGTATTGCCACCAAATATAAATAATTTGAATATTTCTTATTAAAAACTCGAAAAAATATTGCCTCCTTATTATAAAAATTTGCTATTTTATTCCTGTTTGATGATGATGAGAAAAATAAATTATAGCTTAATTGGAGATAAAATCAAAATAAAGATACTAATTACTACTACTCATATATAACTTCTAAGGTAAATTCCTAATAGGAACAATTATCACAGAGTTAAGGCTAAGATTAGGACTCAACAACCTTTATTTTGGGAGGTGGATGCTCCTTTAGTCTGTGGGGTGCTTGGCCCTTCAAAAGATAGCTTCTGACGCTTCAGTTCCTTCAGTTCACGCCCTTGCTCTTCTTGTTCCCCAAGTAGTTTGCAAAGCATGCTATTTTGATTTTGCTGTTCTTCCTTTAGTTGGTCCATAGCTTCTTGCAACTTGGTAACAGATGCTTCAAGACGCTCCCAGTATTCAATTTGAGGGATTTCCGGGAGGAACTCTTGTGCTTTCCTCTTGATGGGGTCGTCCTGCACTTGTTGTCCTTCCATTGACTTTTTGGTGATCGGTTGCTCAACTGAGATATACTCATTTACTCCCATCTTTACCCCAGCTTCTTTACATAGCATAGAGATTAAGCTTGGATAAGCCAATTTGGCATCTTTGGAGTTCTTATTTGCAATTGTGTAAAGTTCACAAGAAATCAGCTTATGAACTTCCACTTCTTTTTTCAACATAATGCAATGGATTATTACTGCTCTTTTGATGGTGACTTCAGAGCGGTTGCTAGTGGACAGTATAGAATTCCCAATAAAGTCGAGCCAGCCTCTGGCGACTTGTTTGAGATCTCCTCTTTTGAGTTGGTTTGGGACACCCTTTGTCCTGGTTGTCCACTTGGTTCCAGGGAGGAATATGTCCTCTAGAATTGTGTCTAAGTTCTTATTTATTCTCATCATTCTTCTGTTAAAGGAGTCTGGGTCATCTTGCAATTGAGGCAGCATGAAGATCTCTCTTATTTTGTCAGGGTGGAGGTGAACAATCTTTCCTCTGACCAGAGTTCGAAAGTCATAGAAGGCGGTTCCAACTATTCTCTGCCTGTCTGTTTCCTACAGATTAGAGTAGAATTCCTGAACCATGTTGCTTCCCACCTTTGTTTTAGGATTAGCTAGGATTTCCCAACTCTTGTTTCGAATTTACTCTTGGATCTCCAAATATTCGTCTTTTTTCAGATCGAATTTAACTTCTGGGATCACTGACCTTAGACCCATTATTTTGTATTAATGGTCTGAATGTTCTTTGGTTAAGAACTTCCCTTGATTCCAAAGTGGTTTTGGAATATTCTCTTTCTTGACTCTTGGAGTGGTTTGTTTTCCCTTAGGAGCCATGATCTTAGTGGGTGTTAGCTTAGTGATCACGGATAAACACACCAAACTTAGAGGTTTGCTTGTCCTCAAGCAAAAGAAAGGAAAGGAGATGGATAGAGGGAGAGCCAAGTTCGAATTGTGGAGGAGAGGAGGGAGGCCGAACGCGGATTTAAAGGGAACGGGGGTGGGTTTTTCGAAAATTTTTGAAGAAGATAGGATAGAAGATATGATTTGTAAAAGATAAGTATGATAGGAAAAAGATGTAATTTAAAATTGAAAAGATATGAAAGATATTTGAAAAAGATAAATCTAAATTTTGAAAAGAATATATGATGAGTTTAAAAAGATTTGAGAAGAATTTAAAAAGATTTGAAAAGATTTCAAAAAAGATAAATGAGTTTTGAAAAAGGTTTGAAAAGATATTGAAGAAAAATTAAGAAAGATGTTTAGGATTAAAAATTTTTTGAAATTGAAGTTGAAAGATGAGAGTTTGTAACATGTTTATGCAAAATATTATGAATTGAAACATGAAAAATGGAAAAAATTTTAAGTGAAAACGAAGTTACCTTCTCCCCACAATTCTGGCGTTAAACCCCTAACTGCTGCATGTTTTGGGCGTTTAACGCCCATCTGTAGCTTCTCCTAGGCATTTAACGCCCAGCTGTACCTTCTGGCTGGCGTTAAACGCCAGAAAATCCTTTATCACTAGGCATTTTTCTTGAACGCCCAGGATGCTGCAAATCTGGCGTTTAACACCCAAATGGCTATCCCTACTGGCGTTAAACGCACAGTAGATGCTTCTTTTGGGCGTTTAACGCCCAAAACAGCTTTTACTAGTATTTTTGCACCAGTGAGCTTCGTTTTGCTATTTTATCCTCTGAATCCTCCTGTAACTCTGTGAACTCATGCAATTGATACTTTACCTTGAAGATAATTAATATGAACCCATAAAATTATCATTTAATTAACAAATAAGCTTTGTTAATGGCTGGGTTGCCTCCCAGCAAGGGCTTCTTTATTGTCTTTAGCTGGACTATTACTGAGCTTTAATCAAGTCTCAATTTTGAGCATTCTTGCTCGAAATTGCTTTCAAGATAATGTTTGACTCTCTGTCCATTAACAATGAATTTTTTGTTAGAGTCATTATCCTGAAGCTCTACATATCCATATGGTGACACACCTATAATCACATATGGTCCTCTCCACTGGGATTTCAACTTTCCGGGGAATAATCTGAGCCTAGAGTTAAATAGCAGAACTTTCTGCCCTGGCTCAAAGACTCTAGATGATAGCTTCTTATCATGCCATCTTTTTGCTTTCTCTTTGTAAATTTTTGCATTTTCGAAAGCATTGAGTCTAAATTCCTCTAGCTCATTTAACTGGAGCAATCGTTTTGCTCCAACTAACTTGGCATCAAGGTTTAGGAATCTGGTTGCCCAGTAGGCCTTGTGTTCCAGTTCCACTGGCAAGTGACAGGCTTTTCCATACACAAGCTGGTATGGAGAGGTCCCTATAGGAGTCTTGAATGCTGTTCTATATGCCTACAGAGCATCATCCAAGCTTCTTGCCCAATCCCTTTTACAGTTAATCATAGTTTGTTCTAGGATTCTTTTAAGTTCTCTATTAGAGACTTCAGCTTGCCCATTTGTCTGTGGATGATATGGAGTTGCCACCCTGTGGCTAACTCCATATCGAACCATAGTAGAGTAAAGCTGTTTATTGCAGAAATGAGCGCCCCCATCACTGATTAGTACTCTAGGGACACCAAATCTGCTGAAGATATATTTCTGGAGGAATTTCAGCACTATCTTAGTATCATTAGTGGGTGTTGCAATAACCTCCACCCATTTGGATACATAATCCACTACCACCAGAATATAAGTATTTGAGTATGATGGTGGGAAAGGCCCCATGAAGTCATTACCCCATACATCAAATAACTCAATCTCCAAGATCCCTTGTTGAGGCATGGCATAACCGTGAGGCAGATTGCCAGATCTTTGGCAATTGTCACAATTACGTACAAACTCTCGGGAGTCTTTATAGAGAGTAGGCCAATGGAAGCCACATTGGAGAACTCTAGTGGCTATTCGCTCACTTTCAAAATGTCCTTTATACTGTGATCCATGGCAATGCCAGAGGATCTTCTGTGCTTCTTCTTTAGGCACACATCTACGGATTATTCTGTCTGCACATCTCTTGAAGAGATATGGTTTATCACACAGATAGTACTTTGCATCCGAGATCAATTTCCTTGATTGCTGCCTACTATACTTCTTGTGTATGAATCTCACAGCCTTGTAGTTTACAATGTATGTAAACCATGGTACTTCCTGGATGGCAAAGAGTTGCTCATCTGGAAAGGTTTCAGAGATTTCAGTAAGAGGGAGGGACGCCCCTTCTATTGGTTCTATTCGGGACAGGTGATCTGCTACTTGGTTCTCTGTCCCTTTTCTGTCTCTTATTTATATATCAAACTCTTGTAGAAGCAACACCCATCTTATGAGTCTGGGTTTTGAATCCTGCTTTGTGAGTAGATATTTAAGAGCAGCATGGTCAGTGTACGCAATCACTTTTGATCCTACTAAATAAGATCTGAACTTGTCAATGGCGTAAACCACTGTAAGTAACTCTTTTTCTGTGGTCATGTAGTTCTTCTGTGCGTCATTTAAAACACGACTGGCATAATAAATGATGTGCTGAAGCTTGTCATGCCTTTGTCCCAACACTGCACTAATGGCATGGTCACTGGCATCACACATTAGTTCAAATGGTAATGTCCAGTCTGGTGCAGAGATGACTGGTGCTGTGACCAGCTTAGCTTTCAGAGTCTCAAATGCCTGCAGACACTCCTTATCAAAGATGAATGGTGTGTTAGTAGCTAGCAGATTACTCAGAGGTTTTGCAATTTTTGAAAAATCTTTTATAAACCTCCTATAGAATCCTGTATGCCCCAGAAAGCTTCTAATTGCTTTAATATTGGTAGGTGGTGGTAATTTTTTAATTACCTCTACCTTAGCTTGATCCACCTCTATTCCTTTGTTCGAAATTTTATGCCCAAGGACGATTCCTTCAGTCACCATAAAGTGACATTTTTCCCAGTTTAAAACCAGGTTAGTCTCTTGGCACCTTTTCAGAACAAGTGCTAGATGGTCAAGACAAGAGCTGAATGAGTCTCCAAATACTGAGAAGTCGTCAATGAAGACTTCCATAAACTTTTCCACCATATCAGAGAAAATAGAGAGCATGCACCTCTGAAAGGTTGCAGGTGCATTACACAGACCAAATGGCATCCTTCTGTAAGCAAACACTCCAGATGGACATCTGAATGCTGTTTTCTCTTGATCCTAGGGATCTACTGCAATCTAGTTGTAATTATGACCTGCTAGTCTTTCTAGCATCTAGTCTATGAATGGTAAAGGAAAATGATCCTTTCTGGTGGCTGTATTGAGTCTTCTGTAGTCAATACACATGCGCCAACCTGTAACTGTTCTTGTAGGAACCAGTTCATTCTTTTCATTATGAACCATTGTCATGCCTCCCTTCTTGGGGACAACTTGGACAGGGCTCACCCAGGGGCTATCAGAAATAGGATAAATAATCCCAGCATCTAGTAATTTAGTGACCTCCTTTTGCACCACCTCCTTCATAGCCAGATTTAGCCGCCTCTGTGGTTGAACAATTGACTTAGCATCATCCTCCAATAGGATCTTGTGCATGCATCTGGCTGGGCTAATGCCCTTAAGATCACTAATGGACCACCCAAGAGCTGTCTTGTGTGTCCTTAGCACTTGAATTAGTGCTTCCTCTTCTTGTGGCTCTAAGGCAGAGCTTATGATTACAGAAAAAGTGTCACCTTCTCCCAGAAATGCATATTTCAGGGATGGTGGCAATGGTTTGAGCTCGGGTTTAGGAGGTTTCTCCTCTTCCTGAGGGGTTTTCAGAGGTTCTATTATTCTCTCTGATTCCTCCAGATCAGGCTGAACATCTGTAAAGATATCCTCTAGCTCTGACTCGAGACTCTCAGCCATATTGATCTCCTCCACCAGGGAGTCAATAACATCAATGCTCATGCAGTCATTTGATGTGTCTGAACTCATCCTCATTGACTCTCAAGGTCACTTCCCCTTTTTCGACATCAATGAGGGTTCGTCCAGTTGCTAGGAAAGGTCTTCCTAGGATGAGAGTTGCACTCTTGTGCTCCTCCGTCTCCAGCACTACAAAATCAGTGGAGAATGCAAATGGCCCAACTGTGACAATCACATCCTCAATCATGCCTGATGGGTATTAATGGAGCCATTAGCAAGTTGAAGACAGATCCTGGTTGGTTTGATTTCTTCTGCCATGCCAAGCCTTCTGATAGTGGATGCAGGTACTAGGTTAATACTTGCCCCAAGATCACATAGAGCTGTCTTGGTACAAGTGCCCTCTAATGTGCATGGTATCATAAAGCTTCCAGGATCTTTAAGCTTCTTTGGTAAGCTTTTCAGAATGACTGCACTACATTCTTCAGTGAGGTAAACTTTTTCAGTTTCTCTCCAATCCTTCTTATGGCTTAAGATCTCTTTCATGAACTTATCATAAGAGGGCATTTGCTCAAGTGCCTCTGCAAACGGAATCTTTATTTCAAGAGTCCTGAGATAGTCTGCAAAGTGGGCAAATTGCTTATCCTGTTCCGCTTGGTGGAGTTTCTGAGGATAAGGCATTTTGGCTTTGTATTCCTCAACCTTAGTTGATGCAGGTTTATTTCCTACAGATGTGGTTGGAGAAGCCTTTTTAGAGGGATTGCTATCAGCACTTGTATGTGTCTGATCCCTCACTGGCGTTTGAATGCCAGGGTTAGAAGCTGGATTGGCGTTGGAGGCTAACTTCCTACCTGTTTCTGGTATTTGAAAGCCATAACTGAGCTTCCCTTGGGCGTTTAACGCCAGCTCTCCTCCCTTTTCTGGCGTTTGAGCGCAAGAATTATTCCTCTCTGGGCTCTTACTGTCCTTAGAGGGATTTTGGGTAGCAGTTTGTTCATTTCTTGGCTTCCTGCTGCTTTGAAGTGAGGTATTTAATGTTTTCCCACTTCTTAATTGAATTGCTTGGCACTATTCTGTTATTTGTTTTGATAACTGCTGTTTTGTTTGCTTCAATTGTACTTCCATATTCATATTAGCCATTCTTGTGTCTTGTAGTATCTCCTTGAATTTGGCTAGCTGTTTTGTTAGAAAATATAATTGCTGATTGAATTCAGTAACTTGTTCTACAGGACTGAGTTCAGCAGTTACTGTTTTAGCCTCTTTTTTCATGGAAGATTCACTACTTAGGTACAGATGCTGATTTCTGGCAACTGTATCAATGAGCTCTTGAGCTTCTTCAATTGTCTTTCTCATGTGTATAGATCCACCAGCCGAGTGGTCCAAAGACATCTGAGCTTTCTCTGTAAGCCCATAATAGAAGATGTCTAACTGCACCCATTCTGAAAACATTTCAGAGGGGCATATTTTTAGCATCTCTCTGTATCTCTCCCAGGCATCATAAAGAGATTCATTATCTCCTTGTTTAAAGCCTTGGATGTTCAGCCTTAGCTGTGTCTGATGGAGCACAGAAGTTGGTGAATTAAAAATTATTGAATTAATTACGTTGCCAGTATAGTTCTTAACTCACTGAAAATCTGCCTATCAATTTAGAAATATGTCACAGAAAGTTTAAATTAAAAATTACTGGGAGTTTGAGTCCCAGGTCGTCTCCCAACGAGTTGCAGGAAAGTGTGCTATTTTATTAATTAGATGTTTCCAAAAAGTTGAGTTAAGTAGATAGAAAATTAAATTGAGGAAATTTGAATAATATAAATAAAAGCCTTGACTGGGAGTTGATTAGTTGGAATCTCTATTATTGATGGAGTGATTTTAGAATTAATTTATAATTAATGGTTGTTCTGTTTAGTTATTCTTTACTAGGTAAAGGAAAGTCAAACAAGTTGGAATGATAGATCTGTTTACGAGTTGCAACCCACTTAGTTCAAAGGGATTGGTGTTAGTGACAAGATAGCAATCCAACAGTTAACCCAGTTACAAATTCCCCTTCAATCCTTCCAACTCAAGAGTTCCTTTCAATCAACTCCCCATCAAGTGAGGGGAACTACTCGCTCATTGTAAATAACAAATCCATAACATATGAAAGGGAATTAAAAGAAGACATGATTATTGGAAGGTAAAATGGATTAAAATGAAAGAAATAATTCTTGTATTAAATAATCATAAAAGTATTCAAATGACAAAATTGAACAAAGCAAAGAACATGGAAGAAATAAACCAAGTTAAGAGAATGAACTAGAATGACGAAGTCTTGATGAGGAAATAACTCTTCTCAATGTTCCAATGCTAAGACCAATTGAAAATTAAATTCTAAAACCTAAAGAGAAAAACCTAGAGGAGGAGTGAAAACTAGATCTAAAAACTAAAAACTGTGTAGAATGAATGTTCTCCTCCATTTCTGCATGTTCCTTGGCTCTAGTCTACTGTTCTGGGCCGAGAACCGGGTAAAAACCGGGCCCGAAATCGCCCCTCAGTGAATTCTGCAGATTGTGCAGATCGCGCATGTCACGCGATCGCGTCATCCACGCGGACGCGTCATTCGCGTTCTTTTCGTGCTACGCGTTCGCGTCGTCCACGCCTCCACGTCACTTATGCAGTTCCTTTCCACGCGGTCGCTTGAGCCATGCGGCCGCGTCGACGCGATTTCTCATTTACCGCGCGAACGCGTGAGCCGTGCGGCCTCGTCGCTTCTCGCTGGTTGTCTCCTCAATTTCTTGTGTTCCTTCCATTTTTTGCTAGCTTCCCTTCCAATTTCCAACTCATCCATGCCCTATAAAGCCTGAAACACTTAACACACAGATCACGGCATCGAATAGGACAAGGGAGAACTAAAATGCATAATAAAGAGTCTCTAGGAAGCAGTTTTCAACCATGTAATAATTCCAGGAACGAAATATAAATGCATGCTAAATTAATGAATAAGTGGGTAAAGATCATGATAAAACCACACAATTAAACACAATATAAATCATAAAATAGTGGTTTATCAGTGTCATCCATTTTGGAGGGAAATATTAATTCAGGAATTTTTCTAACAGCTGTTTCCATGTCCTTAGCTTGGTCTTTTACAGCAAATGGAAATAGTAATATTCTGTAGACATCCTGATCTACTTCCTTATCATGTACTGTGTCAGTAATTTGTAAAAACTGTGCCAGAAACTCTATAAGTTCTTCCTGTGGAAGAGCGGAATACTGGCAACTTTGCTGCACCATGATAATAAGCTGAGGATTCAACTCAAAACTACTGACTCTGATGGAGGGTATACAGATACTACTCCCATATGAAGCAGTAGTGGGGTTAGCATATGACCCCAGAGTCCTTCTGGACTGTTCATTTCCACTTAGGTCCATGATGGAGAAAGGGAGATGTTGTGAATTAGAGATTCAAATAGTATTAAATTTTTTTTAAAATGGAAATTAAAAAATAAAATAAAATAAAATAAAATGAAAAATGGGTGAGGATTTTCGAAAAATGAAGAGAGAGAAAAAGTGGTTAGGAGGTTTTGAAAAAGATTTTATTTTTGAAAAAGATATGATTTTTTTAAAATTGATGACTAATTTAATGCTAAATTTTTGAAAATTATGAGTGTAATGAGGAAAATATATTTTTTTTATTTTTGAATTTTAATGAAAAGAGAAAAACGATAAAAAGACACAAGACTCAAAATTTTTAGATCTAATGCTCCTTATTTTCGAAAATTTGGAAAGAAAAACACCAAGGAACAACAAACTTAAAAATTTTAAGATCAAAACACAAGAAAGACTCAAGAACACTTTGAAGATTCACAAGAACAACAAGAACATAAAAAGAACACCAAGAACACTTTTTGAAAATTTTTAAGAAAATAAGAACACATAAGACACCAAACATAAAAATTTTTATACCTTGGACACTAATAATTCGAAAATGTATAAGAAAAACTAAATATCAAACAAGGAAAATAGACAAGAACAACTTGAAGATCAAGGATGAACAAAGAACATGCAATTCGAAAATTGAAAGACAAAGAAAAGCATGCAATTGACACCAAACTTAAAACTTGACACTAAACTTCACAGAAAAACTAAAATTAATAAAAAATAATAAAAAAATTTTGAAAAGTATATAAAAGACTCTGACCCAAAAGACAAAATTTTCCTAATCTAAGCAACAAGATTCACTGTCAGTTGTTTAAACTCGAACAATCCCCTGCAACGACGCCAAAAACTTGGTGCACGAAATTGTAAATCACAATTTCTTCACAACTTCGCACAACTAACCAGCAAGTGCACTGGGTCATCCAAGTAATACCTTACGTGAGTAAGGGTCGATTCCACGGAGATTATTGGCTTGAAGCAAGCTATGGTTATCTTGTAACTCTTAGTCAGGATATCAATTATAATTAACAGTTGAATTGCAAATGAACAAGAGAGCATGAAATAAATACTTGTTATGAAGTAATGGAGAATATGTTGGAGATTTGGAGATGCTTTGTCTTCTGAATCTCTGCTTTCCTACTGTCATCTTCTTCACGCATGCAAGGCTCTTCCATCGCAAGCTGTATGTTGGTGGATCATCGTTGTCAATGGCTACCATCCGTCCTCTCAGTGAAAAAGGTCCATGTACATGGCTATTCATCTGTTGGTTCTCACTTGTGTTGGAATAAGATCCAATGATCCTTTTGCGTCTGTCACACGCCAAACACTTATGAGTTTGAAGCTCGTCACAGTCATCCCTTCCCGGATCCTACTCGGAATACCACAGACAAGGTTTAGACTTTCTGGATCTCAAGGATGCTGCCCATGGATTCTAGCTTATACCATGAAGACTCTGGTCTCACGGATCTGAATGCTCTGTTGTCAAGAGAGG
This sequence comes from Arachis stenosperma, assembly GCF_014773155.1. Lineage (NCBI taxonomy): Eukaryota > Viridiplantae > Streptophyta > Magnoliopsida > Fabales > Fabaceae > Arachis > Arachis stenosperma. The sequence goes on along the minus strand of NC_080380.1, from coordinate 77,297,569 downwards.
CAATCAGACTTGTGAGCCAGAAACCCAAGAGATACTTATTCAATCTAAGGTAGAACGGAAGTGGTTGTCAGGCACACGTTCATAGGTTGAGAATGGTGATAAGTGTCACGGATCATCACATTCATCATGGTTAAGTACGAATAAATATCTTAGATAGAAGCAAGCGTGTTTGAATGGAAAATAGAAATAATTGCATTAATTCATCGAAACACAGCAGAGCTCCTCACCCCCAACAATGGGGTTTAGAGACTCATGCCATCGGAAATACAAAGTTCAGATCTAAAATGTCATGAGGTACAAAATAAATCTTTAAAAGTTGTTTAAATACTAAACTAGTAACCTAGGTTTATAGAAAATGAGTAAACTGAGATAGATAGTGTAGAAATCCACTTCTGAGGCCCACTTGGTGTGTGCTGGGGCTGAGCTTTGACCTTTACACATGGATAGGCTGTTTCTGGAGTTAAACGCCAGGTTGTAACCTGTTTCTGGCGTTTAACGCCAGAATGGAACATGGAATTAGCGTCAAACGCCAGTTTACGTCATTTATCTTCGAGCAAAGTATGAACTATTATATATTTCTGGAAAGCCCTGGATGTCTACTATCCAACGCAATTGAGAGCGCGGCAATTGAACTTTTGTAGCTCCAAAAAATTCATTCCGAGTGCAGGGAGGTCAGAATCCAACAGCATCAGCAGTCCTTTTTTCAGCCTGAATAAGATTTTTGCTCAGATCCTTCAATTTCAGCCAGAAAATACCTGAAATCACAGAAAAACACACAAACTCATAGTAAAGTCCAAAAATATGAATTTTGACTAAAAACTAATAAAAATATACTAAAAACTAACTAAAACATACTAAAAACTACATGAAATTACCCCCAAAAAGCGTATAAAATATCCGCTCATCAGCGTGGCTGGCCAGGAGCTAGGCGTCACATGCCAGTACTAAATTCCAGAAGGGAGATCCAAGCATGCATGTGGGCGTGGCACGCTAGAGACTGGGTGTGGCACGCTAGTACGAAATTTCAGAGAGCAAAACAGAGGACACAAAAGGGGCGTGGCACGCCCGACCAATCAACTACTATGGGTGTGCCACTTGAAGTCGAAGGTGTGGCACGCCAACTCACCATCTCAAGAAGAACCTCTACTATGGCGTGCCACTTGGTGTCGAAGGCTTGGCACGCAAGCTCCAAGAAGTCACTTGGGCGTGCCACTTGAGAACCCAGGCATGGCACGCCAAGGTTGAAGAATGCACAAATGCATGGGCGTGCCACTTGAGCAGTATGGCATGGTACGCTAGTACAATAATCCAGAGAAGGAGCTAAAGGCAACTAAAGACTGGGCGTGCCATTTGGTGTCGAAGGCGTGGCACGCCAACCTCTCAATCTCACTTGGGCATGCCACTTGAAGCTGAGGCGTGGCACGCCAACCATTGGAATCAAGGCAAGATCATGGGTGTGGCACGCCAGCCTTCAGGCGTGGCACGCTGGTACTAGTTTTCAGAGAGGATGAAAGAGGCCAATTACATGAAGCGTGTCACTTGGTATCGAAGGCGTGGCACGCCATTCACTATTCTTCACTTAGGCGTGCCACTTGAGCAACCGGGCGTGGCACGCCAGTGTCATTCAGAGGGCAAAGAAGGATTGGGGCGTGCCACTAGAGTTCATGGCATGGCACGCCAAACAGAGGAACCACTTGCTCACAAAGGGGCGTGGCACGCCAGACCCTGGGCGTTCCATGCTAGTGAAACTTTCCAGAGGAGCTTAGCCAAGCATCCAGCGAGGGCGTGGCACGCCAGACCCTGGGCGTGCCACGCTAGTTCAAGTTTACAGAGGCAAAGGAAAGTGGAAAAAGCAAAGGGCGTGTCACTTGAGCTCGAAGGCGTGGCACACCAACACAAGAATTCCACTATGGCATGCCACTTGAGTTCGAAGGCGTGGCACACCAAGGTTGATAGAGAGACGAGCGTGCCACTTGAAGGATTGGGCGTGGCATGCCAAGCTAGACATGAAGGGCACGTGACACGCCAGTAAAATGCCAGCCACGCGCCAGCTGAGAAGTCACGCTTATTGAGTGTTTTCTTTTCCCTCCAAAATGTAAATTTCCCTTTTCACTTTTGTAATTCTTTTATTTTACTAAGAGTAGTATAAATACCCCCAAGTAGTACTGAAGAAGGGGTTATGCAGTTAGTCTTAGATCCAATTTTACACTCCACTTTTGAGTACTTTTCATGCTATGAGTAGCTAACTTCCCTCTCATTGATAGAGGGAGCTCTGTTGTACTTGATGGATTGATAATAGTGAAATTCTTCTTCTCTTCATCTTCTGTTTGATTTGGTAGAAGGAATTTCATTTTTAATGCTTAGTGTTCAATTATCTTGGGAAAGAGATTGAATGCAATTGAGTTTCATGGGAACCTTGGGAAAGGAAACATGAAACCATGCTTGAAATCCCTTCTCACACTTGAGTAGAATCTGGGTTTTGGTGATGGGATACGTGATATATAATCCTCCCTCTACCTGGACCTATGAGGGTGTGTGGTATAATCAGGAACTAAGCATATCTCTCTTCATGAGCAATTAGACCAAGGAATTGGCTATTGATCAAGATCTGAGAGATTGAGTCACCAAGGGATTAGGGCTTGGTGCACGAAATTGCAATCACACTTTTGCAATCCGCACAACTAACCAGTAAGTACACTGGGTCTTCCAAGTAATACCTTACTTGAGTAAGGGTCGATCCCACAGAGATTATTGGTTTGAAGCAAGCTATGTTTATTTTATTAATCTTAGTCAGGATGCCAATAAGGTTATTTTGGATTTAATTGTAAGAAGTAAAAGTGTTTGGAATAAGTAATTGTTACTTTATTAATGAAGAACATGTTGGGGTTTTGGAGATGCTTTGTCCTCTGAACTTCAACTCTTCCTTGAAATCCTTTTCCACACGCAAGGCTCCTTCCATGACAAGCTGTATGTAGGGTGTCACCATTGTCAGTGGCTACCTCCCATCCTCTCAGTGAAAACGGTCCAGATGCTCTGTCACAGCACGGCTAATCAGCTGTTGGTTCTCGATCATGTTGGAATAGGATCCATTGATCCTTTTGCGTTTGTCATCACGCCCAGCAATCGCGAGTTTGAAGCTCGTCACAGCCATTCAATCCTTGAATCCTACTCGGAATACCACAGACAAGGTTTAGACCTTCCGGATCCTCAAGAGTGGCCGCCATCAATTCTAGCTTATACCACGAAGATTCTGATTAAGGAATCTAAGAGAAGCTCATTCAGTCTGATGTAGAACGGAGGTGGTTGTCAGGCACACGTTCATGGATCTGAGGAAGGTGATGAGTGTCACAGATCATCACCTTCTTCATGTTTAAGCGCGAATGAACATCTTAGATAGGAACAAGCGTGTTTAAATGGAAAACAAAGGTAATTGTATTAATTCATCGAGACGCTGCAGAGCTCCTCACCTCCAACAATGGAGTTTAGAGACTCATGCTGCCAAAAGGTACAAATTTCAGATCTAAAATGTCAGGAGATACAAAGTAATCCTCTAAAAGTTGTTTAAATAGTAAACTAGTAACCAAGGTTTACAGAAAATAAGTAAACTAAGATAATTGGTGCAGAAATCCACTTCTGGGGCCCACTTGGTGTGTGCTGGGGCTGAGACTTAAGCTTCTCACGTGTCTGGGCTGTTTTGGGCGTTCAACGCCAGGTTGTAGCCTGTTTCTGGCGTTGAACTCCAACTTGTAACTTGTTTCTGGCGCTGGACGTCAGACTACAACATGGAACTGGCGTTGAACGTCAGTTTACGTCGTCTATCTTTGCGCAAAGTATAGACTATTATATATTGCTGGAAAGCCCTGGATGTCTATTTTCCAATCCAATTGAGAGCGCGTCAATTGGACTCCTGTAGCTCCAAAAAATCCATTCCGAGTGCAGGGAGGTCAGGATCCAACAGCATCAGCAGTCCTTTTTCAGCCTAACTCAAATTTTTGCTCAGCTCCCTCAATTTCAGCCAGAAAATACCTAAAATCACAGAAAAACACACAAATTCATAGTAAAGTCCAGAAATATGATTTTTTCCTAAAAACTAATAATATTCTACTAAAAACTAATTAAAACATGCTAAAATCTACATGAAATTACACCCAAAAAGCGTATAAAATATCCGCTCATCAGGGCTCAATCAATCATGATTGCCAAAAGGTCAATGAGTTGTTTGATTGAAGAGGATATAAGCTAGATTTGATCCAAAGAGACAACATGTCCCAATCTCAATGAATTTCCCCATTCTTATCAATCCATTTCTTTACAGCTTAATTTTTACATTCAGTAATTACCCACTCCCATTTACATTCTTGTGATTTATGATTCAGCACTTTACATTCTGCAATTTCCATTTCTGCACTTTATTTCTTTTCTTTATATTCTAGTCATTTACATTTATGTCATTTACAATTCTGCACTTCACAATCTTATTGATCCGCTTGACTAATTCATTAATCAATTAAAATTGCTTGAATTTTTCAATCTCTATGGATACGATCCCACTCCACTGTGGGTTATTACTTGGCGATAATTTTGGTGCGCTTGCCAAAAGAACTAATTCACTAATTTTTGTAATGGGTAGTGAATCTTAGTCATCAAGTTTTATGGCGCCGTTGCTGGGGATTGGCTTAAATTTGATAGTGATTAAATTGATTGGAGAGTTAGATTAAGCAATTTACATTCCTTGTTATTTTAATTTCTTTTATTTAGCATTCTTTTTATTTTATTTTGAGCTCTATTTCCTTCTTCTTTGATTACTTTATTTAGTGTCCATATTTCCATTCTTCTAACTGTTTGATCAATTGCACCACTCACACTAACAACTACTCTAACAATAGTAATTTATTCATCCATTTTCATTGTTGCTTTGTGCCTTGATTGGTTGTATGACAGGTAGGAGAAGCGGGGTTTGAACTTCCTTTGATTCTGAACCTGAGAGGACCTTCCTTAGATTAAGGAGGGAAGCAAGAGGGAAGAGAGTCGTTGGTGTTGAGGAAGAAGAAGAGTATTTTGAATCAAACATGGAGGACAATATGGAGAAAGTGCCAACAATTTCTGCCAATAACTTTGAGCTGAAGTCTCAGCTCATCACACTTGTTCAGAATAATTGCTCATATAGAGGAAGTGCCCAAGAAGATCATAATCAACATCTCAGCACATTCTTGAGGATATGTGATACTGTAAAGTCCAACGAGGTACACCCTGACATCTACAAACTACTTTTGTTTCCTTTCTCACTCAGAGATAAAGCAGCAAAATGGTTGGAATCGTTCCCCAAGGATAGCCTAACTACATGGGAGGAGGTCATGAACAGATTCCTTACAAAATTTTACCCTCCACAAAGAATCAATAGGCTGAGAGCTGAGGTGCAAACTTTCAGACAACAAGATGGAGAAACACTCTATGAGGCCTGGGAGAGATTCAAAGATCTGATAAGAAGATGCCCACCGGAAATGTTCAATGAATGGGTATAACTACATATCTTTTATTAGGGACTATCCTATGAAGCAAATAATGCAGTGGATCATTCTTCAGGAGGCTCACTCAACAAAAAGAAAACCATTGAAAAGGCCATAGATGTCATTGAGACTGTAGCTGAAAATGAGTATTTCTATGCTTCAGAAAGGACTCAGAAGAAGGGAGTGCTAGAACTCAATTCTGTAGATGCTTTGTTAGCTCAGAACAAGGCAATTGCAGCGCAAATAGCAGCCTTGACCAAGAGGATAGAGGCCAACCAAGCCTCAGTCATTCAAGACCAAACTCCTCAACAAGAAGGGAATGCACCAGAATCTGAAGGTGACTGGGAACAACCTAATTATGTGAACAATTCTTTCAGAGCACCATATGACCCACACTCTAAAACATACAACCCAGGTTGGAAGAACCACCCAAATCAACAAAACCACAACCAGGACCACAATAAGCCTTATCCATCAAATCAGCATCCCAACCACAACCACCAAACAGGGAACCATAGACCCTACCATAACTCACAAAACACATCATACCATAACAACCAACCCATATACAACAACCTCAATCAAGATACACCATCCTCAACTATGCAATCATGCGAAATCAAGAGCAACTTTGAGAGGATGGAGGCTACAATAGCATAACTGTCATCCCAGATTACAGGGGCAGTCTTCTCCCTCATGGACAGACAAGCACAAACTGACAAAAGGATAGATGCTAATCAAGAGGAATACATGTCAAATCTGAAAAATCAAGGTGCAGCAATCTCAAAGTTGGAAGCACAAGTGGGGATTTTGTCCAAGCAAATCCCACTTTCCACACACACATTTCCCAATGATACCATGGCTAACCCAAGAGGGGAATGCAAAGCCATAACTCTAAGAAGTGGAAAGGTTGTAGAGGAAGGAACCCCAAGTAAAGACAATCATGAAGAGGTTGCATCAAAGCATGGGAACTAGGATGAAGGGGAGACCCCAGCTTCACCTCCACCCAAACTAGTCTTGAAGTCCTATGTGCCAAAGGCACCATACCCACAAAGACTGATAAAAAGATGGGAAGGATGGCAGTTTTCTAAGTTCCTAGAGATCTTCAAGAGGCTCCATATCAACATACCATTTGCTGAGGCATTAGAACAAATTCCACTCTATGCCAAGTTCTTAAAGGAGCTTATAACCAAAAAGAGGAACTGGGAGGCAAAAGAAACCATAGTACTGATTGAGGAATACAGCGCCATCATACAGAAGAAGTTGCCTCAAAAGTTAAAAGACCCAGGGAGTTTTCAAATCCCATGCATCATAGGGGACATCACTATTGAGAAAGCTTTGTGTGATTTGGGAGCTAGCATAAATCTTATGTCCCTAACCATGATGAGAAGGATGAAGATTGAGGAAGCCAAGCCAATAAGAATGGTACTCCAATTGGTTAACAAAACATTTAAGTTTCCACATGGGGTGCTGGAAGACTTGCTAGTGAAAGTAGGAGAATTCATTTTCCCTGCTGATTTTGTTGTGCTGGACATGGAAGAAGAGGCCAACACGTCAATTCTCTTAGGAAGACCATTTCTAGCTACTGCTGGAGCCATCATTGATGTGCAGAAAAGGGAACTAGTCTTGAGATTGCATGAAGAGAAAATGGTCTTCAATATTTTTAGAGCAATGAGTTACCCCAAGGAATCCATAGGAGAATGCATGCTGGTAGACACCATGGAACAGATAGTTCAAGAAGTCATGGGAGAAGAACAATGTTGGAGAAAGCATTGAACTGGAGCAAGCACTAGATGGAAAACTACCACAAGCAACCATGACGAACTCAATCATGCCAACTACCACAGACAACAAAGATGCAAAGTCACCAAAACTAGAGCTAAAAGTCTTAACACCTAGCTTGAAATATGCATATCTGAGTCCTAACAACACTCACCCAGCAATCATAAATTCAAGTCTGAGTAAGGAACAAGAAGAGGAACTTATCCAAGTGCTGAGACAACACAAAGATGCCATAGGCTGGACACTTGCAGATTTAAAGGGGATCAGTCCTTCAATATGCATGCATAAAATCTTACTTGAAGAGGATGCCAAACCCTCAAGACAGCAACAAAGGAGGTTGAATCCAACTATGAATGAAGTGGTTCAGAAAGAAGCGTTGAAATTGTGGCAAGCAGGGGTGATCTACCCCATCTCAGACAGCCCTTGGGTAAGCCCGGTGCAAGTAGTCCCTAAGAAGGGAATGATCAATGTTGTGGCAAATGAGAAGAATGAATTGGTACCCACAAGAATGGTGACCAGATGGCGTATGTGCATTGAATACCGAAAACTTAATGAAGCCACCCAGAAGGATCACTTTCCCCTACCCTTCATGGACCAAATGCTTGAAAGATTGGCAGGACATGAGTATTATTGTTTCTTGGACGGATATTTTGGCTACAACCAAATTGTTGTAGACCCCAAGGATCAGGAAAAAACTTCATTTACTTGTCCATATGGCGTTTTTGCTTATAAGAGGATGCCCGTTGGATTGTGCAATACACCTGCAACATTCCAAAGGTGCATGCTCTCCATTTTTCAGATATGATTGAGAAGTTCATAGAAGTATTTATGGATGATTTCTCTGTGTTTGGGGACTCATATTCTAATTGCTTGTACCATCTTTCTCTTGTGCTAAAAAGGTGTCAAGATTTCAAAAGATGGCATAGAAGTAGACAGAGCAAAAGTGGAAGTAATTGAAAAATTACCTCCACCATGCAATGTCAAAGCAATCAGAAGCTTTTTGGGACATGCTGGGTTCTATAGGAGGTTTATCAAAGACTTTTCAAAGATTGCAAAACCTCTTAGCAACCTACTTGTCTCAAATACTCCCTTTGTTTTTTGATAGAGAGTGCATGGTAGCCTTTAATGAACTCAAAAAGAAACTCTCCACTACACCTATTATACCACCACCAAGCTGGGATCTTCCCTTTGAACTAATGTGTGATGCATCTGATTTTGTTGTTGGTGCTATCCTATGACAGAGGAAAGATAAGCTAGTACATGTTATTTACTATGCTAGCAAGGTCATTAATGAGAATCAAAGGAACTATACCACCACAGAGAAAGAACTTTTAGCCATAGTTTTTGCTTTTGATAAGTTTAGATCATATCTCATTGGCTCAAAAGTAATTGTGTTCACTAATCATGTAGCACTCAAATACTTACTTACCAAACAAGAATCTAAGCCCGAACTAGTAAGGTGGATCATGCTGCTCCAAGAATTTGATATTGAGATTAAAGATAGGAGCGGAGCAGAGAACAATGTAGCTGACCACCTCTCAAGGATCCCACAAGAAGAAAAAATGCAACAAGTAGCAGTAAATGAAAGCTTTCTTGATGAACAATTGATGATGATTCGAGTAACCCCTTGGTTTGCAGACATAGCTAACTTCAAGGCTATTGGGGAGCTACCAACCAACATCAATAAGTACATAAGGAGGAAGCTAATCAAGGATGCCAAACATTACATCTGGGATGATCTCTATTTGTTCAAAAAGTGTACTGATGGTGTCCTAAGAAGGTGTATATCCCATGAAGAAGGGCAGGAAGTGTTATGGCATGGGTCAGCATATGGAGGTCACTTCAGTGGAGAAAGGACAGCAACAAAAGTGCTCCAATCCGGATTTTACTGGCTAACAGTGTTTAAGGATGCCAAGGAAATGGTGTCAAGGTGTGATGAATGTCAAAGAGCTGGTAATCTAGCCAAGAGGAATGAGATGCCACAGCAGTACATACTAGAGCTGGAGCTATTTGACGTATGGGGGTTAGATTTCATGGGACCCTTCCCAACCTCCTACTCAAATAGCTACATATTAGTGGCTGTTGATTATGTTTCAAGATGGGTGGAAGCAATCGCTACTGCAACAAATGATAACAAGGTTGTGATAAGCTTCTTGAGAAGGAATATCTTCAGCAGATTTGGAGTTCCCAATGCTCTCATTAGTGATGGAGGATCACACTTCTGCAACAAACAACTGGAAGCACTCCTTCTCAAATATGGAGTAAAGCACAAAGTGGCAACTCTATACCATCCACAGACCAACGGGCAAGCTGAGATCTCCAACAGAGAGCTGAAACGAATCCTTGAAAAAACTGTTGGAAGCTCAGTGAAGGACTGGTCTAAGAAGTTAGACGATGCTCTATGGGCCTACAGGACAACCTTCAAGACCCCTATTGGGATGTCAGCATACAAACTAGTATTTGGCAAGGCATGCCACTTGCCAGTTGAACTGGAGCACAGAGCCTTCTGGGCTCTAAAACTACTAAATTTTGATGAGCAAGCTGTTGGAGAAAAAAGATTAATACAACGCAATGAACTGGAAAAGTTTAGAAATTAGGCATATGAGAATGCAAAAATCTACAAAGAGAATACAAAAAGGTGGCATGACCAAAAGATAGCAAGAAGGGAGTTCACTGAAGGACAGAAGGTGTTACTCTATGATGAGCGGATAATTTATACGCCTTTTGGCATTGTTTTTAGTATGTTTTTAGTTTGTTTTAGTTAGTTTTTATTATATTTTTATTAGTTTTTAGTTAAAATTCACTTTTCTGGACTTTACTATGAGTTTGTGTGTTTTTCTGTGATTTCAGGTATTTTCTGGCTGAAATTGAGGGATCTGAGCAAAAATCTGACTGCAGATGCTGTTGGATTCTGACCTCCCTGCACTCGAAGTGGACTTTATGGAGCTACAGAAGCACAATTGGCGCGCCCTCAACTGCGTTGGAAAGTAGACATCCTGGGCTTTCCCGCATAATAGTCCATACTTTGCCCGAGATTTGATGGCCCAAACCGGCGTTCCAAATCAGCTCAAAACTGCCCGGCGTTAAACGCCGAAACTGGCACAAGAATGGGAGTTAAACGCCCAAACTGGCACAAAAGCTGGCGTTTAACTCCAAGAAAAGTCTCTACACATGAAAGCTTCAATGCTCAGCCCAAGCACACACCAAGTTGGACAGGAAGTGGATTTTTATGTCATTTACTCATTTCTGTAAACCCTAGGCTACTAGTTCTCTACAAATAGGACCTTTTGCTATTGTATTTTCATCTTGATATCTTTGAATCTTTTGATCACGTTTTGGGGGCTGGCCTCACGGCCATGCCTAGAGCTTGTTCTTATGTATTTTCAACGATGGAGTTTCTACACACCATAGATTAAGGTGTGGAGCTCTGCTGTACCTCGAGTATTAATACAATTACTATTGTTCTTCTATTCAATTCAGCTTGTTCTTGTTCTAAGATATCACTTGTTCCTCAACTTGATGAATGTGATGATCTGTGACACTCATCATCATTCTCACCTATGAACGTGTGCCTGACAACCACCTCCGTTCTACCTTAGATTGAATGGATATCTCTTGGATCCCTTAATCGGAATCTTCGTGGTATAAGCTAGAATTGATGGCGGCGTTCTTGAGAATCCGGAAGGTCTAAACCTTGTCTGTGGTATTCTGAGTAGGATTCAAGGATTGAATGACTATGACGAGCTTCAAACCCCTGAAGGCTGGGCGTTAGTGACAGACGCAAAAGAATCACTAGATTCTATTCCAACCTGATTGAGAACCGACAGATGATAAGCCGTGCTGTGACAGAGCGCGTTGAACATTTTCGCTGAGAGGACGGGACTGTAGCCACTGACAACGGTGATGCCCAACATACAGCTTGCCATGGAAAGGAGTAAGAAGGATTGGATAAAGACAGTAGGAAAGCAAAGAGACAGAAGGGACAAAGTATCTCCATACGCTTATCTGAAATTCTCACCAATGCATTACATAAGTATCTCTATCTTTATGCTTTATTCATAAATCATCCATAACCATTTGAATCTGCCTGACTGAGATTTACAAGATGACCATAGCTTGCTTCATACCAACAATCTCCGTGGGATCGACCCTTACTCGCGTAAGGTTTATTACTTGGACGACCCAGTGCACTTGCTGGTTAGTTGTGCGAAGTTGTGATAAAGAGTTGAGATTGCAATTGAGCGTACCATGTTGATGGCGCCATTGATGATCACAATTTCGTGCACCAAGTTTTTGGCGCCGTTGCCGAGGAATTAAATATCCTAACTACAGTTTCGCATTTGTTCCCTGCAATAACAGTGCCAAGTTTTGATCCGGCAACAACACCAAGTTTTTGGCGCCGTTGCCGGTGATTGTTTGAGTTTGGACAACTGACGGTTCATCTTGTTGCTTAGCTTAGGTATTTTTCTTCAGAGTTCTTAAGAATGAATTCTAGTGTTTCAAGGTGATGTTCTTATCATCACCAAAGCTGATTAATTCTCATCAATTTAGCTCTTGAATGTAATGTCCTGCTGAAGCTTGGCTAGCCATGTCTAATTTCTTTAGACTGAAGCTTTAGACTAACATTGCATGATTCCTGGAATTCTCATTAAGAATTTTGATATCCTTATTTTCTTTCAATTTTCGAAAAAAAATCCAAAAAAATTACAAAATCATAAAAACCAAAAATATTTTTTGTTTCTTGTTGAGTCTAGTGTCTCATTTTAAGTTTGGTGTCTTGCATGCATTGTTTATTTGATTTTAGTTGCATTTTGATTATTCCTCATTATTAAAAATCCAAAAAAAATTTTTATTTGTGCCTTTTCATGTCTATAATACGGAGAATTGAAGATTCAGAACATACAGCAGAGGAATTACAGAGAAAAAGCTGGGCGTTCAAAACGCCCAGTGAAGAAGGAAAACTGGCGTTTAAACGCCAGCCAGGGCACCTGGCTGGGCGTTTAACGCCCAAAAGGGTAGTGTTTTGGGCATTAAACGCCAGAATGTATACCATTCTGGGCGTTTAACGCCAGGATGGCACAAGAGGGAATATTTTGTTTTTAATTCAAATTTTTTTCAAGTTTTCAAAATTTTTCAAAATCAAATCTTTTTCAAATCAAATCTTTTTAATCATATATTTTCAAAATCAATTTCTTTCTTTTTCAAAGATACTTGCTAACAATTAATGATTTGATTCAACATTTATGTTGCCTTTTCTGTTGAGAAAGGTTTAATGTTTGAATCATATCTTTCCTTGTTAGCCAAGTCATTAATTTTCAAAATCAAATCTTTTTAAATTGTTTTTCAAATCATATCTTCTCAATCACATCTTTTTAAAACCATAACTTTTCAATCATATCTTCTTAATCACATCTTTTTCAAAATAGTTTTCAATCATATCTTTTTTATTTCTAATTTCAAAATCTTTTTCAAAAATCACTTAATTTTTTTCCAATCTTAGTTTTCGAAAATCAATTACTTTTTTTTATTAATTCACTCTAATTTTCGAAAATTTCTTCCCCTCTTCTCACATCCTTCTATTTATGGACTAACACTCCTCCTCAATGCACAATTCGAACTTCATCTTTCTTGATAAGTTTGAATTATTCTACCTCTTCCTTCTATTCCTCTGACACCTCAAGGAATCTCTATATTGTGACATAGAGGATTCCATATTTTTTTGTTCTCTTCTCTTTCATATGCGCAGGAGCAAAGACAAAAGCATTCTTGTTGAGGCTGACCCTGAACCTGAAAGGACCTTGAAGCGAAAGCTAAGAGAAGCTAAGGCACAACTCTCTGTAGAGGACCTAACAGAAATCTTCAAAGAAGAAGAACCCATGGCAGCCGAAAATAACAACAATGCCAACAATGCAAGGAAGGTGCTGGGTGACTTTACTGCACCTACTCCCGACTTCTATGGGAGAAGCAACTCTATCCCTGCCATTGGAGCAAACAACTTTGAGCTTAAGCCTCAATTAGTTTCTCTAATGCAATAGAATTGCAAGTTCCATGGACTTCCATTGGAAGATCCTCATCAGTTTTTAGCTGAATTCTTGCAAATCTGTGACACTGTCAAGACTAATGGGGTTGACCCTAAGGTCTACAGACTTATGCTATTCCCTTTTGCTGTAAGAGACAGAGCTAGGATTTGGTTGGACTCACAACCTAAAGAAAGCCTAAACTCTTGGGAAAAGCAAGTCAATGCCTTCTTGGCAAAGTTCTTTCCACCTCAAAAATTGAGTAAGCTTAGAGTGGAAGTCCAAACCTTCAGACAGAAGGAAGGTGAATCCCTCTATGAAGCTTGGGAAAGATACAAACAATTAATCAGAAAGTGTCCTTCTGACCTGCTTTCTGAATGGAGCGTCATAGGTATCTTCTATGATGGTCTGTCTGAACTGTCCAAGATGTCATTAGATATCTCTGTTGGAGGATCTCTGCATCTGAAGAAGACGCCTACAGAAGCTCAAGAACTCATTGAAATGGTTGCAAATAACCAATTCATGTACACTTCTGAAAGGAATCCTGTGAACAATGGGACGAATCAAAAGAAAGGAGTTCTTGAGATTGATACTCTGAATGCCATACTGGCTCAGAACAAAATATTGACTCAGCAAGTCAATATGATTTCTCAAAGTCTGTCTGGAATGCAAGCTGCACCAGGCAGTACTAAGGATCCTTCATCTGAAGAAGAAGCTTATGATCCTGTGAACCCATCAATGGGAGAGGTGAACTACATGGGAGAACCCTATGGAAACACCTATAATCCTTCATGGAGAAATCATCCAAATCTCTCATGGAAGGATCAACAGAGACCTCAACAAGGTTTCAACAACAATAATGGTGGAAGAAACAGGTTTAGCAATAGCAAGCCTTTTCCATCATCTTCTCAGCAACAGACAGAGAATTCTAAGCAAAGCCACTCTGACTTAGCAACTATGGTCTCTGATCTAATCAAAACCACTCAAAGTTTCATGACTGAAACAAGGTCCTCCATTAGGAATTTGAAGGCACAAGTGGGACAGCTGAGCAAGAAAATTACTGAACTCCCTCCTAGTACTCTTCCAAGCAATACAGAAGAGAATCCAAAAGGAGAATGCAAGGCCATTAACATGACCCACATGGCCGAACTTAGAGAGGAGGAAGAGGCAGTGATCGCCACTGAGGAAGACCTCAATGGACGTCTACTGGCCTCCAATGAGTTCCCTAATGAGGAACCATGGGAATCTGAGGCTCATAATGAGACCATAGAGATTCCATTGGATTTACTTCTGCCATTCATGAGCTCTGATGAGTATTCTTCCTCTAAAGAGGATGAAGATGTCACTGAAGAGCAAGTTGCCAAGTACCTTGGAGCAATCATGAAGCTAAATGACAAGTTATTTGGTAATGAGACTTGGAAGAACGAACCTCCTTTGCTCACCAAAGAACTGGATGACTTGACTAGGCAGAGATTACCTCAAAAGGGACAGGATCCTGGGAAGTTTTCAATACCTTGTACCATAGGCACCATGACCTTTGAGAAGGCTCTGTGTAACCTAGGGTCAAGCATAAACCTCATGCCTCTCTCTGTAATGGAGCAGCTAGGGATCTTTGAGGTGCAAGCTGCAAGAATCTCACTAGAGATGGCAGACAATTCAAGAAAACAAGCTTATGCACTTGTAGAGGATGTTTTGGTGAAGGTTGAAGACCATTACATCCTTGCTGATTTCATAGTCATAGAGACTGGGAAGTGCATGGATGAATCCATCATCCTTGGCAGACCCTTCCTAGCCACAGCAAAGGCTGTGATTTATGTTGACAGAGGAGAATTGATCATTCAAGTGAATGAAGAATCTTTTGTGTTTAAGGCTCAAGGATATCCCTCTGTTACCATGGAGAGGAAGCATGAAGAGCTTCTCTCAAAACAGAGTCAAACAAAGCCCCTACAGTCAAACTATAAGTTTGGTGTTGGGAAGCCACAACCAACTTCTAAGTTTGGTGTTGAACCCCCACATTCAAACTCTAAGTTTGGTGTTGGGAGGTTCCAACATTGCTCTGAGTATCTGTGAGGCTCCATGAGAGCCCATTGTCAAGCTATTGACATTAAAGAAGCGCTTGTTGGGAGGTAACCCAATGTTATATTTATCTATTTTCCTTTGTTATTTTATGTTTTCTGTAGGTTGATGATCATGGAAAGTCACAAAATCAATTGAAAAAGCAAAAACAGAATGAAAAATAGAAAGAAAAATAGCACACCCTAGAGGAAAACCTTGCTGGCATTTAAACGCCAGTAAGGGCAGCAAATGGGCGTTTAACGCCCAATCTAGCACCATTCTGGGTGTTTAACGCCAGAAAGGGGTACCAGACTGGCGTTAAAAGCCAGGAAAGGGCAAGAAGCTGGCGTTAAACGCCAGAAATGGGCACCAGCCCGGCGTTTAACGCCAGAATTGGCATAAAGAGCATTTTTGCTTACCACTTGGTGCAGGGATGAATTTTCCTTGACATCTCAGGATCTGTGGACCCCACAGGATCCCCACCTACCCCACCACTCTCTCTTCTTCACCCATTCACCAATCAACTCAACACCTCTTCCCCAAAAACCCCTCACCTATCAAATCCTACCATCTCTTCACCATTCACATCAATCCTTCATAAAACCTCACCTACCTCACCATTCAAATTCAAACCACTTTCCCTCCCAAACCCACCCATAATGGCCGAACCATACACCCCTCTCCACTCCTATATAAACCCATCTTCACCACCTCATTTTCACACAACCTAAACACTACTTCTCTCCCTTTGGCCGAACCACAAAGCCACCTCCATCTCTTCCATTTCTTCTTCTTCTACTCTCTTCTTTCTTCTTTTGCTCGAGGATGAGCAAACCCTCTAAGTTTGGTGTGGTAAAAGCATTGCTTTTTGTTTTTCCATAACCATTTATGGCATCTAAGGCCAGAGAAACCTCTAGAAAGAGGAAAGGGAAGGCAAAAGCTTCCACCTCCGAGTCATGGGAGATGGAGAGATTCATCTCAAGGGTGCATCAAGACCACTTCTATGAAGTTGTGGCCATGAAGAAGGTGATCCCCGAGGTCCCTTTCAAACTCAAAAAGAGTGAATATCCGGAGATCCGACATGAGATCCGAAGAAAAGGTTGGGAAGTTCTTACCAACCCCATTCAACAAGTCAGAATCTTAATGGTTCAAGAGTTCTATGCCAATGCATGGATCACCAAGAACCATGATCAAAGTGTGAACCCGAACCCAAAGAATTGGCTTACAATGGTTCGGGGGAAATGCTTAGATTTTAGTCCGCAAAATGTAAGGTTTGCATTCAACTTGCCCATGATGCAAGGAGATGAACACCCTTACACTAGAAGGGTCAACTTTGATCAAAGGTTAGACCAAGTCCTCATGGACATTTGTGAAGAGGGCGCTCAATGGAAGAGAGATTCAAGAGGGAAGCCGGTCCAACTGAGAAGGCATGACCTCAAGCCCGTGGCTAGGGGATGGTTGGAGTTTATCCAACGCTCAATCATTCCCACTAGCAACCGGTCCGAAGTTACTATAGATCGGGCCATCATGATTCATAGCATCATGATTGGAGAGGAAGTAGAAGTCATGAGGTTATAGCCCAAGAACTTTATAAGGTGGCGGACAAGTCCTCTACCTTGGCAAGGTTAGCCTTTCCTCATCTTATTTGTCACCTCTGTTATTGATGAGCGGATAATTTGTACGCTTTTTGGCATTGTTTTTACATAGTTTTTAGTAAGATTGAGCTACTTTTAGGGATGTTTTCCTTAGTTTTTATGTTAAATTCACATTTCTGGACTTTACTATGAGTTTGTGTGTTTTTCTGTGATTTCAGGTAAATTCTGACTAAAATTGAAGGATTTGAGCAAAACTCTGAAAAAGGCTGACAAAAGGACTGCTGATGCTGTTGGATTCTGACCTCCCTGCACTCGAAATGGATTTTCTGGAGCTACAGAACTCCAATTGGCGCGCTCTCAACGGCGTTGGAAAGTAGACATCCAGGGCTTTCCAGCAATATATAATAGTCCATACTTTATTCGAAGAATGACGACGCAAATTGGCGTTGAACGCCAAGTACACGCTCCTTTCTGAAGTTAAACGCCAGAAAAACGTCATGATCCGGAGTTGAACGCCCAAAACACATCATAACTCGAAATTCAACTCCAAGAGAAGCCTCAGCTCGTGGATTGATCAAACTCAGCCCAAGCACACACCAAGTGGGCCCCGGAAGTGGATTTATGCATCAATTACTTACTCATGTAAACCCTAGTAGCTAGTCTAGTATATATAGGACATCTATCTATTGTATTAGACATCCTGGATTGTATTTGAATCCTGTGATCACGTTTTAGGGGGCTGGCCATTCGGCCATGCCTGGACCTCTTTCACTTATGTATTTTCAACGGTGGAGTTTCTGCACACCATAGATTAAGGGTGTGGAGCTCTGCTGTACCTCAAGATTAATGAAGTTCTATTTCTTTTATTCAAATCTCTATCTTATTCTTATTCCAAGATATTCATTCGCACCCAGAACATGATGAATGTGATGAGTTAATAACCCTCATCATCATTCTCACTTATGAACGCGCGTGATTGACAACCACTTCCGTTCTACATGCAACCAAGGCTTGAATGTGTATCTCTTAGATTCCCCAACAGAATCTTCGTGGTATAAGCTAGATAGATGGCGGCATTTATGAGGATTCGGAAAGTCCAACCTTGTCTGTGGTGTTCCGAGTAGGATCCTGGGAATCCGGAAAGTCTACCTTGTCTGTGGTGTCCGAGTAGGATTCCGGTAATGAATGACTGTGACGTGCTTCAAACCTGTAACCTGCTGGGCGTAGTGACAACGCAAAAGAATCAATGGATTCTATTCCAGTAGGGGAGGGAACCAACCGGTGATTGGCCGTACTGTGACAGAGTGCGTGAGCATTAGCTTTCACTGCGAGGATGGGACGTAGCTATCAACCATGGGTGATGCCTCCAGACTGGTTAGCTGTGCGAGTGACAGCCGCATAGGATATTTCCCCGAGAGGATGAAAGTAGCCACAGTTGATGGTGAACCCCTATACAAAGCTTGCCATGGAAAGGAGTAAGAAGGATTGAGTAGAAGCAGTAGGAGAGCAGGCGTCCTTGAGTCATACAGCATCTTCATATACTTAACTGATACCTCTACTAATGAATCTACATAAGTATTCTATCCTTTTTATTTTACCTATTTTATTATTAATTTTTGAAAACCATAAACTATTTTAATCTGCCTAACTGAGATTTACAAGGTGACCATAGCTTGCTTCATACCAACAATCTCTGTGGATTCGACCCTTACTCACGTAAGGTTATTACTTGGACGACCCAGTACACTTGCTGGTTAGTTGAATGGAGTTGTGTCCTCACACAGGTGCTGCCCCTTAGAAGCCTTTATCTCAAAATAATTAAGAACATGGATCACAATTTCGTCCACTAAGTTTTTGGCGCCGTTGCCGGGGATTGTTCGAGTATGGACAACTGACGGTTCATCTTGTTGCTCAGATTAGGTAATTTTCTTTTCAAAAATCTTTTTCAAAATTTTTCTTTTAAATTTTCGTTTTTCTTCACATTATTTTCGAAAATAATTAATAAAAATCCAAAAAAATTAGAAAATCATAAAATCCAAAAATATTTTGTGTTTCTTGTTTGAGTCTTGTGTTAATTTTTAAGTTTGGTGTCAATTGGATGCTTTTAAAATTTTTTCTTGCATATTTTTCGAAAATTCATGCATTCATAGTGTTCTTCATGATCTTCAAGTTGTTCTTGATAAGTCATCTTGTTTGATCTTGATGTTTTCTTGTTTTGTATTGTTTATTGTTTTTCATGTGCATTTTTGCATTCATATTTTCCATGCATTAAAGATTTCTAAGTTTGGTGTCTTGCATGTTTTCTTTGCATCAAAAATTTTTCAAAAATATGTTCTTGATGTTCATCATGATCTTCAAAGTGTTCTTGGTGTTCATCTTGACATTCATAGCATTCTTGCATGCATTAAAGTGTTTGATCCAAAATTCTCATGTTTTGGGTCATGTTTGTGTTTTTCTCTCTCATAATTAAAAATTCAAAAATCAAAAAAATATCTTTTCCTTATTTCCCTCCAAATTTTCGAAATTTTGGGTTGACTTGGTCAAAAAAAAAAAAAATTTCAAAATTAGTTGTTTCTTACAAGTCAAGTCAAAATTTCAATTTTAAAAATCTTATCTTTTCAAAATCTTTTTCAAAAATCATATCTTTTTCATTTTTTTTTCAATTTTCGAAAATTTCAAAAATCTTTTTCAAAATATTTTCAAAATCTTTTTCTTATCTTTTATATGTAATTTTCGAAAATTCACTAATAATTAATGTGATTGGTTCAAAAATTTGAAGTTTGTTACTTTCTTGTTAAAAAAGGTTCAATCTTTAAGTTCTAGAATCTTATCTTGTAGTTTCTTGTTAGTGAAGTAAATATTTCAAAATTTTTGAGTTAAATCTTTTATCTTTTTTGATCTTTTCAAAATTTTATCTTTTTCAAAATTTGATTTCAAAAATATCTTATCTAACTTACTATCTTCTTATCTTTTTCAATTTTGATTTCAAATCTTTTTCAATCAACTAACTAACTTTTTGTTTGTTTCTTATTTTTTCAAAACCACTTAACTACTTTTCCCTCTTCTATTTTCGAAAATATCTCTCTTTTTTCAAAAATTATTTTTAATTAATTAATTGTTTCATGTTTTAATTTTAATTACAATTTATCTCAAATTTTCGAAAATCACTAACTCCTTTTCAAAATTATTTTCGAATTTTCTCTTCTCTTTTCTTCTTCTATTTAATTATTTAATTACTAACACTTCTCTTCACCTCTCTTCATCCATAAATCCGAATCCATTCTTCATTCTTCTACCCCCTTTCTTTTTCTACTAACACAAAGGAATCTCTATACTGTGACATAGAGGATTCCTCTTTCTTTTCTTGTTTTCTTCTCTTTCATATGAGCAGGAACAGGGATAAAGGCACTCTTGTTGAAATAGATCCAGAACCTGAAAGGACTCTGAAGAGAAAATTAAAAGAAGCTAAATTACAACAATCCAGAAGAAACCTTCTTGAAATTTTCGAACAAGAGAAGAAATGGCAGAGGAAAATAATAATAATGCAAGGAGAATGCTTGGTGACTTCACAAAGCCAACATCCAAGTTTGATGGAAGAAGCATCTCCATTCCTGCCATTGGAGCCAATAACTTTGAGCTTAAGCCTCAACTAGTTGCTTTAATGCAACAAAACTGCAAGTTTTATGGACTTCCATCTGAAGATCCTTATCAGTTTTTAACTGAGTTCTTGCAGATCTGTGAGACTGTAAAGACTAATGGAATTGATCCTGAAGTCTACAGACTCATGCTTTTCCCTTTTGCTGTAAGAGACAGAGCTAGAGTATGGTTGGATTCACAACCTAAGGATAGCCTGGACTCATGGGATAAGCTTGTCACTGCCTTCTTGGATAAATTCTTTCCTCCTCAAAAGCTGAGCAAGCTGAGAGTGGATATTCAAACCTTCAAACAAAAAGATGGTGAATCCCTCTATGAAGCTTGGGAAAGATACAAGCAGCTGACCAAAAGATGTCCATCTGACATGTTTTCAGAATGGACCATATTAGATATATTCTATTATGGTCTCTCTGAATTTTCGAAAATGTCATTGGACCATTCTGCAGGTGGATCTATTCACCTGAAGAAAACGCCTGGAGAGGCTCAAGAACTCATTGACATGGTTGCAAACAACCAGTTCATGTATACTTCTGAGAGGAATTCCGTGAACAATGGGGTACCTCAGAAGAAAGGAGTTCTTGAAATTGATGCTCTGAATGCCATATTGGCTCAGAACAAGATGTTGACTCAACAGGTCAACATAATCTCTCAAAATCTGAATGGGTTGCAACATGCATCCAACAGTACTAGAGAGGCAGCTTCTGAAGAAGCTTATGATCCTGAGAACCCTGCCATGGCAGAGGTTAATTACTTAGGTGAACCTTATGGAAACACCTATAACTCATCATGGAGAAATCATCCAAATTTCTCATGGAAGGATCAGCAAAAACCTCAACAAGGTTTTAACAATGGTGGACGTACTAGGCTGAATAATAGTAAGCCATATCCATCATCTTCTCAGCAACAGACAGAGAATTCTGAACAAAATACTTCTAATTTAGCCAATATAGTCTCTGATCTGTCAAAGGCCACTTTCAGTTTCATGAATGAAACCAGATCCTCCATTAGAAATTTGGAGGCACAAGTGGGCCAGCTGAGTAAGAAAGTTATTGAAACTCCTCCCAGTACTCTCCCAAGCAATACAGAAGAAAATCCAAAAGGAGAGTGCAAGGCCATTGATTTAATCAAAGTGGCCGAATGCACTAGGGAGGAGGAGGACGAAAATCTTAGTGAGGAAGACCTCCTGGGACGTCCCTCAAGCATGAAGGAGTTTCCTATTAAGGATCCAAAGGAATCTGAGGCTCATACAGAGATCATAGAGATTCCATTGAACCTCCTTCTGCCATTCATGAGCTCTGAAGAATATTCATCCTCTGAAGAGGATGAAGATGTGACTGGAGAGCAAGCTGCTCTATATTTAGGAGCTATCATGAAACTGAATGCCAAGCTGTTTGGTAATGAGACCTGGGAAAGTGAACCTCCCTTGCTCATTAGTGAACTAGATACTTGGATTCAGAGAACTCTACCTCAAAAGAGACAAGACCCTGGCAAGTTTCTAATACCTTGTACCATAGGCACTATGTGCTTTGAAAAGCTCTATGTGATCTGGGGTCAGGGATAAATCTTATGCCACTCTCTGTAATGGAGAAGCTGGGGATCATTGAGGTACAACCTGCTTTGTTCTCATTACAACTGGCAGACAAGTCAGTGAGACAAGCTTATGGATTAGTAGAGGACGTGCTAGTAAAGGTTGAAGGCCTGTACATCCCTGCTGATTTCATAATCCTAGACACTAGGAAGGAAGATGATGAATGCATCATCCTAGGAAGACCTTTCCTAGCCACAGCAGGAGCTGTGATAGATGTCAACAGAGGTGAGTTAGTCCTTCAATTGAATGGGGACTACCTTGTGTTTAAGGCACATGGCCATCCCTCTGTGACAAAGAGAGTAAGCATGAAGAGCTTCTCTCAGTTCAGAGTCAAGAAGAAGAGCCTCTACAGTCAAACTCTAAGTTTGGTGTTGTGAGGCCACAACCAAACTCTAAGTTTGGTGTTCAAACCCCATATCCAAACTCTAAGTTTGGTGTTGGGAATACCACACTTAAATTGACCTGATCACCATGTGGCTCCATGAGAGCCACTGTCAAGCTATTGACATTAAAGAAGCGCTTGTTGGGAGGCAACCCAATTTTATTTATCTAATTTTATTTTATTTTGTTTCTTTGTTATTTTTGTGTTTAATTAGGTACATGATCATGAGGAGTCACGAAAAAATCAAAAAAATTAAAAAGAGTCAAAAACAGAAGAAAAAAATTTTTCACCCTGGAGGACGCACGGGCTGGCGTTCAACGCCCAGAAGGTGCATCTGGCCGGCGTTCAACGCCAGAACAGAGCACCATTCTGGCGCTGAACGCCCAAAACAAGCAACAACCTGGCGTTAAACGCCAGAATGTGCACAGAGAGGACAAACTGGCGCTGAACGCCAGGAACAAGCATGAAACTGGCGTTCAACGCCAGAAACATGCATTACATGGGCGTTGAACGCCCAGAATGTGCACCAATGGGCGTTTAAACGCCAGAATGGTGTGCCAAGGCATTTTACATGCCTATTTGGTGCAGGGATGGAATTCCTTGACACCTCAGGATCTGTGGACCCCACAGGATCACCTCAGGATCTGTGAACTCACAGGATCCCCACCTACCTCGCCCTCTCTCTTTTCATTCATGGCCATTCCCTCTATTTTTCATTCACCACTCACCCTTTCCCATAAACCTCACTCACCTTCAAATTCAACTTCTCCTTCCCACCCAATCCCACCCATATAGCCGAATCCATCTCCCCTCACTCTCCTCTATTTTCTTCTTCTTCTTCTTCTTCTCTTCTTTCTTATCTTGCTCGAGGGCGAGCAATATTTTAAGTTTGGTGTGGTAAAAGCATAAGCTTTTTTGCTTTTCCATTACCATTAATGGCACCTAAAGCCAGAGAAACCTCAAAGGGAAGACAAAAAGCTTCCACCTCTGAGTCATGGGAGATGAAAAGAAAAATATAAGCCGTCATAGCTCAGTGGTAGAACATGTGGCTGCAAATCAAGAGATCCCTGAGATACCTCAGGGGATAAGTTGTCCTCCACACAAATATTGGAAGCAACTAAGGGAGGAACACAAAAATTACTATGAATCATTCAACAAGAAGCAAGGAAGAGACATAGAGGAGCTCAAAGAGCACCATTGGACCTTCAAAAAGGCGCCACCCTCACTCAGGTGGATTCATTCCTTGCTCTTATTTCTTTCTGTTTTCGGTTTTTAATTATTGTGTTTATCTATGTTTTTGTGTCTCTACTTCATGATCATTAGTATGTAACCATGCCTTAAAGCTATAAATAAAATCCATTAGTCCTTTACCTCTCTTAAAAGAAAAATGTTTTAATTCAAAAGAACAAGAAGTACATAATTTTCGAAATTATTATTGAAATTTAGTTTAATTATATTGATGTGGTGACAATAATTTTTGTTTTCTGAATGAATGATTGAACAGTACATATGTCTTTGGATATTGTTGTTTATGAGTGTTAAAATTGTTGGCTCTTGAAAGAATGATGAACAAAGAGAAATGTTATTGATGATCTGAAAAACATCATGAAATTGATTTTTGAAGCAAGAAAAAGCAGTGAAAAAAAAAAGGATCTAAAAAGAGTATATAGAAAAAGAAGGAGCAGTAGAAAAAGCCAATAGCCCTTAAAACCAAAAGGCAAGGGTAAAAAGGATCCAAGGCTTTGAGCATCAATGGATAGGAGGGCCCAAGGAAATTAAATCCAGGCCTAAGCGGCTAAATCAAGCTGTCCCTAACCATGTGCTTGTGTCATGAAGGCCCAAGTAAAGAACTTGAGACTGAATGGTTAAAGTCGTGATCTAAGGCAAAAGAGTGTGCTTAAGAGCTCTGGACACCACTAACTGGGGACTCTAGCAAAGCTAAGTCACAATCTGAAAAGGTTCACCCAGTTATGTGTCTGTGGCATTTATGTATCCGGTGGTAATACTGGAAAACAAAGTGCTTAGGGCCACGGCCAAGACTCATAAGTAGCTGTGTTCAAGAATCAACATGCTTAACTAGGAAAGTCAATAACACTATCCGAAATTCTAAGTTCCTAGAGAAGCCAATCATTCATAAACTTCAAAGGAAAAAGTGAGATGCCAAAACTGTTCAGAAGCAAAAAGCTACAAGTCCCGCTCATGTAATTAAATTAATATTCAGTGATATTTTGGACTTTATAGTATATTCTCTTCTTTTTATCCTGTTTGATTTTCAGTTGCTTGGGGACAAGCAACAATTTAAGTTTGGTGTTGTGATGAGCGGATAATTTGTACGCTTTTTGGCATTGTTTTTACATAGTTTTTAGTAAGATTGAGCTACTTTTAGGGATGTTTTCCTTAGTTTTTATGTTAAATTCACATTTCTGGACTTTACTATGAGTTTGTGTGTTTTTCTGTGATTTCAGGTAAATTCTGACTGAAATTGAAGGATTTGAGCAAAACTCTGAAAAAGGCTGACAAAAGGACTGCTGATGCTGTTGGATTCTGACCTCCCTGCACTCGAAATAGATTTTCTGGAGCTACAGAACTCCAATTGGCGCGCTCTCAACGGCGTTGGAAAGTCGACATCCAGGGCTTTCCAGCAATATATAATAGTCCATACTTTATTCGAAGAATGACGACGCAAATTGGCGTTGAACGCCAAGTACACGCTCCTTTCTGAAGTTAAACGCCAGAAAAACGTCATGATCCGGAGTTGAACGCCCAAAACACATCATAACTCGAAATTCAACTCCAAGAGAAGCCTCAGCTCGTGGATTGATCAAGCTCAGCCCAAGCACACACCAAGTGGGCCCCGGAAGTGGATTTATGCATCAATTACTTACTCATGTAAACCCTAGTAGCTAGTCTAGTATATATAGGACATCTATCTATTGTATTAGACATCCTGGATTGTATTTTGAATCCTGTGATCACGTTTTAGGGGGCTGGCCATTCGGCCATGCCTGGACCTCTTTCACTTATGTATTTTCAACGGTGGAGTTTCTGCACACCATAGATTAAGGGTGTGGAGCTCTGCTGTACCTCAAAGATTAATGAAGTTCTATTTCTTTTATTCAAATCTCTATCTTATTCTTATTCCAAGATATTCATTCGCACCCAAGAACATGATGAATGTGATGAGTTAATAACCCTCATCATCATTCTCACTTATGAACGCGCGTGATTGACAACCACTTCCGTTCTACATGCAACCAAGGCTTGAATGTGTATCTCTTAGATTCCCCAACAGAATCTTCGTGGTATAAGCTAGATAGATGGCGGCATTTATGAGGATCCGGAAAGTCCAACCTTGTCTGTGGTGTTCCGAGTAGGATCCTGGGAATCTGGAAAGTCTACCTTGTCTGTGGTGTCCGAGTAGGATTCCGGTAATGAATGACTGTGACGTGCTTCAAACCTGTAACCTGCTGGGCGTAGTGACAACGCAAAAGAATCAATGGATTCTATTCCAGTAGGGGAGGGAACCAACCGGTGATTGGCCGTACTGTGACAGAGTGCGTGAGCATTAGCTTTCACTGCGAGGATGGGACGTAGCTATCAACCATGGGTGATGCCTCCAGACTGGTTAGCTGTGCGAGTGACAGCCGCATAGGATATTTCCCCGAGAGGATGAAAGTAGCCACAGTTGATGGTGAACCCCTATACAAGCTTGCCATGGAAAGGAGTAAGAAGGATTGAGTAGAAGCAGTAGGAGAGCAGGCGTCCTTGAGTCATACAGCATCTTCATATACTTAACTGATACCTCTACTAATGAATCTACATAAGTATTCTATCCTTTTTATTTTACCTATTTTATTATTAATTTTCAAAAACCATAAACTATTTTAATCTGCCTAACTGAGATTTACAAGGTGACCATAGCTTGCTTCATACCAACAATCTCTGTGGATTCGACCCTTACTCACGTAAGGTTATTACTTGGACGACCCAGTACACTTGCTGGTTAGTTGAACGGAGTTGTGTCCTCACACAGGTGCTGCCCCTTAGAAGCCTTTATCTCAAAATAATTAAGAACATGGATCACAATTTCGTCCACCAGTTATTCAGTTGGAATTGACATAGAGGGAGACATCCTCATTGATGAGGACAAGCCCATCACTGAGAAAATAATGGAGCAAACAAGAGATCCCACTCATCATGAAATCCCTGAGATACCTCAAGGGATGCACTTTCCTCCACAAAACTATTGGGAGCAAATCAACACCTCCCTAGGAGAATTGAGTTTCAACATGGGACAACTAAGGGTGGAGAACCAAGAACATTCCATCCTCCTCCATGAAATTAGAGAAGATCAATGAATCATGAGAGAGGAGCAACAAAGGCAAGGAAGAGACATTGAGGAGCTCAAGCACTCCATGAGATCTTCAAGAGGAAGAACAAGACGCCATCACTAAGGTGGACCCGTTCTTTAATTTTCTTGTTCTTTATTTTCCTGTTTTTCGAATTTTCATGCTTATGTTTATCTATGTTTGTGTCTTATGATCATTAGTGTCTTAGTGTCTATGCCTTAAAGTTATGAATGTCCTATGAATCCATCACCTTTCTTAAATGAAAAATGTTCTTAATTGAAAAAGAGAAGAATTGCATGAATTTTGAATTTTATAACAGATTAATTATTTTGATGTGGTGGCAATATTTTGGTTTCTGAATGTATACTTGAACAGTGCATATGTCTTTTGAATTTGTTGTTCATGAATGATTGGCTCTTGAAAGAATGATGAAAAAGGAGACATGTTACTGAGGATCTGAAAAATCATAAAAATGATTCTTGAAGCAAGAAAAAGCAGTGAATATTAAAAAAAAACAAAAAGAAAAAAAAAGGAAGAGAAAGAAATAAAGTTGTGATCTAAGGCAAAAAGAGTGTGCTTAAGAACCCTGGACACCTCTAATTGGGGACTCTAGCAAAGCTGAGTCACAATCTGAAAAGGTTCACCCAATTTTGTGTCTGTGGCATGTATGTATCCGGTGGTAATACTAGAAGACAGAGTGCTTTGGGCCACGGCCAAGACTCATAAAGTAGCCGTGTTCAAGAATCATCATACTTAACTAGGAGAATCAATAACACTATCTGGATTCTAAGTTCCTATAGAAGCCAATCATTCTGAATTTCAAAGGATAGAGTGAGATGCCAAAACTATTCAGAGGCAAAAAGCTAAAAGCCCTGCTCATCTAATTAATACTGATCTTCATAGATGTTTTTGGAATTCATTGCATATTCTTTTCTTTTTATCTTATTTGATTTTCAGTTGCTTGGGGACAAGCAACAATTTAAGTTTGGTGTTATGATGAGCGGATAATTTATACGCTTTTTGGCATTGTTTTTAGTATGTTTTTAGTTTGTTTTAGTTAGTTTTTATTATATTTTTATTAGTTTTTAGTTAAAATTCACTTTTCTGGACTTTACTATGAGTTTGTGTATTTTTCTGTGATTTCAGGTATTTTCTGGCTGAAATTGAGGGATCTTAGCAAAAATCTGATTCAGAGGCTGAAAAGGACTGCAGATGCTGTTGGATTCTGACCTCCCTGCACTCGAAGTGAATTTTATGGAGCTACAGAAGCCCAATTGGTGCGCCCTCAACTGCATTGAAAATTAGACATCCTGGGCTTTCCTGAAATGTATAATAGTCCATATTTTGCCCGAGATTTGATGGCCCAAACCGGCGTTCCAAATCAGCTCAAAACTGCCCGGCGTTAAACGCCGGAACTGGCACAAGAATGGGAGTTAAACGCCCAAACTGGCACAAAAGCTGGCGTTTAACTCCAAGAAAAGTCTCTACACATGAAAGCTTCAATGCTCAGCCCAAGCACACACCAAGTGGGCCCGGAAGTGGATTTTTATGTCATTTACTCATTTCTGTAAACCCTAGGCTACTAGTTCTCTACAAATAGAACCTTTTGCTATTGAATTTTTATCTTGAGATCTTTGAATCTTTTGATCACGTTTTGGAGGCTGGCCTCACGGCCATGCCTAGACCTTGTTCTTATGTATTTTCAACGGTGGAGTTTCTACACACCATAGATTAAGGTGTGGAGCTCTGCTGTACCTCGAGTATTAATGCAATTACTATTGTTCTTCTATTCAATTCAGCTTGATCTTGTTCTAAGATATCACTTGTTCCACAACTTGATGAATGTGATGATCTGTGACACTCATCATCATTCTCACCTATGAACGTGTGTGATGACATGTCATCATATACCCATTTTCTATGCTTTTTCATACAAGAAATTGATGATTTGTGCTTAAATATTGAATGCTTTTTGTACTTAAATGATATATTTTCTTGATATTTTAATTTTATAAATCTTGTAGGAAATAAGAAGAAAAAGAAGCAAAGAAGCACAAAAAAAGGAGAAAAAAAGAGCTTTGGGGCACACTTTGAAGTTGGGGTACACTTTGGAGCCTTAGGCCACGCTTTTAAAAGCGTGGCCCATGACCAAATCAAGGAAGGAAGCAGCCAGCACGCACACTGCCCTGCCCTTGCCAAGGGCAGAATCGTGATGCACATTGAGGATTGGAAGCAAGAATTTCGCTAAAGTAAAATCTGGGCGCAAACAGCATGACCATGCCTACTTCAAAGGGCTATAACTTGAGCTCCAGATGTCCGATTGATGTGCTTCTAGTTGCGTTGGAAAGCTGACATTCAGAGCTTTCCAACGATATATAGAAATCCATATTTGGCGCACAATTGGGGCAGGAACGAGAGGCATCTTTAAGGGCCAAAAATAAGCAAAAAGAAGCCAAGGAAAATGATGTAGCGTGTTTGCCTCCTCCGTGATTCGAACTTGGGACGTGAAGGAAGGAACATTGCCCTGCCCTTGGCGCGGGCAGGGCAGCATTTGGATGGCACAAGAACTTGGCGCACCAAGCAACAAATTTGGCGCACCAATTTCCTCCCCTGGCAGCACCAAGCGCGCGCACTCCTCAATCCTGGCGCATCAAACTCTTCCTGCCCTGCCCTTGGCGCGGGCAGGGCAGCCTCTCACGCACCACGCCACGCCAGACTTGCACCAATGGCACACCAAACTCGCACCATGCCGCGCCAAGCTCCCGCACCATGCATCAATTTTCTGCCCTGCCCTCCACAAGGGCAGGGCAGCCTCCTGGAAGTGCCATGGGCCAAAAATCAACCAAAATTCAATTTAATTCAATTCCTCACCAAATTGAATCAAGGCCAACCAAACCAATTTCTCCTCAAATCCAAAGCAAGCAAAGCCCACTCAACATGACTCAAAGGCACATGGATCAAGTAAATTAGGATTTTCATTTTTGTAATTTGTTTTAATTTCATTTTTCATTTTGTAAAGCCTATATAAAGGCATCAATTTCATCTTTGTAAGGAAGCTCTTTCCTTTATTTTTCTTCTGTCTTAAATTTGGGATTGAGAGTGAAGGAATTCTGTTTCCCTCTTGGTCTAAGATTTCTCTTGTTATTCTTCTGCATAATTGAAATTCACATACTGTTTCATCTTCTCTTTAATTCTGCAACTCATTTTTCTCCTTTCTTCTGCAAATTGTTTTCTGAATTGATCAAGGAAGGGTTTGAGATCTAGACTTGTTCTCTAGTCTCATTGATTCCCTGAGATCTTGAATTTCTTTTCGAGTTTCACAATTGAGTTAAATTTTGTTTCTGTCTTGGTCAAGTGAGCAATTGAGCTCTTGGCTTTTCTTCTATTTTTACTGTTCCATTGGCTTTCAATTTACTTTCAAGTAATTTAATTCTACTGCACTTGTTCATCATTTTAGATTTCTGTTCATGATCCCAATTCCCTTTCCTGCATTCTGCACTTTCACATCTTTGTTCACAATGAGCTTGATTTAATTTCCTGCACATTTATATTTTCTGCAATTTAAATTTCTAGTTGCTTAATCTACTGCTCTCTTTAATTTCCAGCACCCAACCCCTTTACTTTTGATGCAATTTACAATTCTTGCAATTTAAATTTCTGCTCTTTTACTTTCTTGTTCTTTAAGTTTCCTGCAATTTTATTTTCTGCAACTTTTAAATTCCTTGCAATTTACTTTCTGTTGATCAACTTCACACAATTCACTCAATGTTAGCTTGACTAAACTAATCACCCACTAAAATTGCTTGATCCATCAATCCCTGTGGGATCGACCTCACTCTAAGTGAGTTATTACTACTTGATGCGACCCGGTGCACTTGCCGGTTGGATATGTGTGTTGGAAATTCGTTTTTCCACAAAAACACCATCAAGTTTTTGGCGCCGTTGCCGGGGATTGATTAGATCAACAATGATTAAGTGGGTGAGAAGTCTAGATCAAGCATTTTTTACTTTTTTTGTTCTCTGTTCTATGTTGAAACCAAGGTGTTTGAGTTATTGCCTCACTAAGAAATTCATCTTTGAGATATGAATTTCAATTTCCCTTGGTGTTGTGTTTTACAAAATTCAAATGGAGTTCAACTCATCTTATGATCAAACAAATTTTATGGGATATTACCCACCATCACCAATCTCTAATGGTGGTTGGGAATATCACCAAGAAATCACAGATTCTGAGCACTCCAATCCATGGAGAATTGCTTCAGAGACACAAGATGAGCAAGAAAATCATATGGGACACTTCCCAAAGACACAATATGATCCAGATTTTGATGAGTCTAACAACTACTCATATTGTGATTGGGAAAGTCAAAATCAAAGAAATCTTAGCAATCCATACTGTGATGAGTTCAACAATTCTTCAAATTGTGATTCAGAGGATCTCTTTCAAAAGTCCAGAGGATTTTTTGAAAGACAAGAACAATCCTGGAAAAGGCAAGAAGCTCTCTTCAAAAAATTAAATGGAGATTTAGAGAACATAGAGAAACGCTCAGAACCACTAAGTAAGAAGAATGAAGACCACTTGGTGTCTGTGAAGGAGAAAGTGAAAGAGCAAGACGAGGATGCTATTGTATCAAGTGAAACTCCAATGGAGAATGAGGTGGTGAAGGTATTTGAAAATGAAACTGCACTTAAGGTGACAAAGGATAATGAACATTCACAACCCCCACAAACCTTCCTAAACCAAAGGTGCTCAACACTGATTGAAAGATATGAAGAGGAGATGAAGAAATTATGGGAAGAACAACAAACCTCTTCTATGAAAATGCTATTGAGTCAAATGTTGAGTGCAAAGGAGGAAGTGGAAGAGCAAGAAAGTGAGGAGGACAATCAAGGAAGTACATACTCAAGTGAGGCAGAGAGTTGCATAGAAGAAGGACTCATGGAACCACCAATTCAAAAGGCTCTTGATGAAGAGAAGACTCCAACAATCACACAACCACCAAGACTTGGATTCAAGAAAGTGAAGGCAACTAACAAGAGCACCAATCCTGTCCCTGAACCAGCAAGCAAGCTCAATCAAGCCAAATGCAAAAGAAAGCTTGCTGAGGAAAGACCAAGAAAGGGGACAGTAGCTGAATCTTCTCCCCCCTTGAGGTCATTCCTCTTAACTAATTAGAAGAAGAGGAAGAAAGTGAAGAACAACATGTCAAGCTAATGACACTAAAAGAGCACTTGTTGGGAGGTAATCCAACCATAGGTACATTTCTTTTTATGCTTTGTTTAAATTCAATAAATTGGCATATGGTTACATTCTAAGTTTGGTGTTGCCTTGCAACAAATTATTTTCAATCTTTTTGGATAATTGCATCAAATCAAAAATGAAAGTGACACACTAAGATTCTAAGTTTGGTGTGCCACTTATTTTCTATGCAAATCATTCTAGCAACATCACTTGTCTGCATAATCATATTGCCTTTTGCAGTGTTATTTTTCTTCTTCCTAGTTGGATAATTTTTGTTTTCTCTTTGTTTCATTTATTTACTTATTTTTAATGCTTCTTTCATTAACTGTTTTTGTTAATACATCACCAAAACATCCTTATTCATGATAGATTCTTCACTTGGTGATTGTATTCAACAAATAACAGTTTCTTTTGTTTAGTTTTAGTTCAAATAAATTCACATATGGTTGCATTCTAAGTTTGGTGTTGCTATGCAACAAAATTTGGTTCCAATATCTATTAGATACTTGCATCAATTCCGAGTGAAAGTGTCACACTAAGTTTGGTGTGCCACTTATTCTTTATGCAAAGTATTGTGCACACCTTCTTATGCTTGCAATCAAATATCGCTGTCTCTTGTGCCTTGATTGTTATTTTTCATTTTTGCTTGCTTAAAACACATGGGCTACTAACATTTCATTGTGTAAGACATTCATGATCCATCTTAGCCCCATAAGCCATTGTTCTAATTGTTGCTTGAGGATGAGCAAGCACTCTAAGTTGGCAAGGGAAAGGGAAGAATTGGAGAAAAAGGACAATAATAATGAAGATGGACTACAAGGTTGTAAAGTTCCTTTTCCTCTCATTTATTTCCAACACTTTAAATTGCATGATTGTCTTTATATTTTCTGTATACATGAGTGGTATGACTAAGCATAGCTTGAATTTTATTTGAAATATGTTGTTGTGACATTATGATTACCAACTTGAGTTTTGTGAATTCAAAAGCAATAAAGTATCATGACCATAAACAAACAAGGAATTAAAGAAGAATTTAGCATGTGCATACAAGTATTGGAAAGCTAGTATGATTGATTGTTGCTCAATTGCATTGGATTTTATTTAATTGAAGTTTTTCATCTAGTACATTTTGTGAAATCTTTTGAAATCATGAAAACCTTGAAGGAAGCAAATACAATTAAAGCAAAAAAAAGAAAAAGGGAAAGAATGAGAAAGCTGAAGGCTCTGAGTACCAATGGCAATTTATTTGCTAAGTGCTTGTGGTGTTTATGTATCAAGCCAAATGCTTGAAAACAAAACACTTAGAAGTCAAGGCTAGGCTCAAGTGCAAAAGCACTCCCTCAAAGCTCAAGGCTCTGAGCATCAATGATTAGAGAGTCAAGAAAAGAAAAGAAAAAAATGAGCTTAATGAAGTCCTCTAATTAAATGCTTGTGGTGCTTATGTATCAAGTGGTAATACTTGAAAACAAAGCATTTAGAAGTCGTAGCTTTGTTATTAACTCATGGGGCAAAGCACCCAAAAGGAGAAAAAAAAAATCAAAAGCTTGTTTCAAGGAAGAATTATAAGAAAATGAT
This sequence comes from Arachis stenosperma, assembly GCF_014773155.1. NCBI lineage: Eukaryota > Viridiplantae > Streptophyta > Magnoliopsida > Fabales > Fabaceae > Arachis > Arachis stenosperma. The sequence goes on along the minus strand of NC_080380.1, from coordinate 77,263,823 downwards.
TTCATAAAATAAGCTAGATAGAAGCATCAATCATTTACATCTCTTTTGTAATTGTAGCATGCATAGAAAACTAGCTTGCCATGAACATTGAGTTGCCATTCTTCTTACCTTGGATTGTCAATCTTTATTGCATGATTCTTTTCTTGCTTGGGGACAAGCAAGATTTAAGTTTGGTGTTGTGATGACATGTCATCATATACCCATTTTCTATGCTTTTTCATACAAGAAATTGATGATTTGTGCTTAAATATTGAATGCTTTTTGTACTTAAATGATATATTTTCTTGATATTTTAATTTTATAAATCTTGTAGGAAATAAGAAGAAAAAGAAGCAAAGAAGCACAAAAAAAGGAGAAAAAAAGAGCTTTGGGGCACACTTTGAAGTTGGGGTACACTTTGGAGCCTTAGGCCACGTTTTTAAAAGCGTGGCCCATGACCAAATCAAGGAAGGAAGCAGCCAGCACGCACACTGCCCTGCCCTTGCCAAGGGCAGAATCGTGATGCACATTGAGGATTGGAAGCAAGAATTTCGCTAAAGTAAAATCTGGGCGCAAACAGCATGACCATGCCTACTTCAAAGGGCTATAACTTGAGCTACAGATGTCCGATTGATGTGCTTCCAGTTGCGTTGGAAAGCTGACATTCAGAGCTTTCCAACGATATATAGAAATCCATATTTGGCGCACAATTGGGGCAGGAACGAGAGGCATCTTTAAGGGCCAAAAATAAGCAAAAAGAAGCCAAGGAAAATGATGTAGCGTGTTTGCCTCCTCCGTGATTCGAACTTGGGACGTGAAGGAAGGAACATTGCCCTTCCCTTGGCGCGGGCAGGGCAGCATTTGGATGGCACAAGAACTTGGCGCACCAAGCAACAAATTTGGCGCACCAATTTCCTCCCCTGGCAGCACCAAGCGCGCGCACTCCTCAATCCTGGCGCATCAAACTCTTCCTGCCCTGCCCTTGGCGCGGGCAGGGCAGCCTCTCAGGCACCACGCCACGCCAGACTTGCACCAATGGCGCACCAAACTCGCACCATGCCGCGCCAAGCTCCCGCACCATGCATCAATTTTCTGCCCTGCCCTCCACAAGGGCAGGGCAGCCTCCTGGAAGTGTCATGGGCCAAAAATCAACCAAAATTCAATTTAATTCAATTCCTCACCAAATTGAATCAAGGCCAACCAAACCCATTTCTCCTCAAATCCAAAGCAAGCAAAGCCCACTCAACATGACTCAAAGGCACATGGATCAAGTAAATTAGGATTTTCATTTTTGTAATTTGTTTTAATTTCATTTTTTATTTTGTAAAGCCTATATAAAGGCATCAATTTCATCTTTGTAAGGAAGCTCTTTCCTTTATTTTTCTTCTGTCTTAAATTTGGGATTGAGAGTGAAGGAATTCTGTTTCCCTCTTGGTCTAAGATTTCTCTTGTTATTCTTCTGCATAATTGAAATTCACATACTGTTTCATCTTCTCTTTAATTCTGCAACTCATTTTTCTCCTTTCTTCTGCAAATTGTTTTCTGAATTGATCAAGGAAGGGTTTGAGATCTAGACTTGTTCTCTAGTCTCATTGATTCCCTGAGATCTTGAATTTCTTTTCGAGTTTCACAATTGAGTTAAATTTTGTTTCTGTCTTGGTCAAGTGAGCAATTGAGCTCTTGGCTTTTCTTCTATTTTTACTGTTCCATTGGCTTTCAATTTACTTTCAAGTAATTTAATTCTACTGCACTTGTTCATCATTTTAGATTTCTGTTCATGATCCCAATTCCCTTTCCTGCATTCTGCACTTTCACATCTTTGTTCACATTGAGCTTGATTTAATTTCCTGCACATTTATATTTTCTGCAATTTAAATTTCTAGTTGCTTAATCTACTGCTCTCTTTAATTTCCAGCACCCAACCCCTTTACTTTTGATGCAATTTACAATTCTTGCAATTTAAATTTCTGCTCTTTTACTTTCTTGTTCTTTAAGTTTCCTGCAATTTTATTTTCTGCATCTTTTAAATTCCTTGCAATTTACTTTCTGTTGATCAACTTCACACAATTCACTCAATGTTAGCTTAACTAAACTAATCACCCACTAAAATTGCTTGATCCATCAATCCCTGTGGGATCGACCTCACTCTAAGTGAGTTATTACTACTTGATGCGACCCGGTGCACTTGCCGGTTGGATATGTGTGTTGGAAATTCGTTTTTCCACAAAAACACCATCAGTGTGCCTGACAACCACCTGCGTTCTACCTTAGATTAGGGGATATCTCTTGGATCCCTTAATCGGAATCTTCGTGGTATAAGCTAGAATTGATGGCGGCATTCTTGAGAATCCGGAAGGTCTAAACCTTGTCTGTGGTATTCTGAGTAGGATTCAAGGATTGAATGACTGTGACGAGCTTCAAACTCCTGAAGGCTGGGCGTTAGTGACAGACGCAAAAGAATCACTGGATTCTATTCCAACCTGATTGAGAACCGACAGATGATTAGCCGTGCTGTGACAGAGCGCATTGAACATTTTCACTGAGAGGACGGGACTGTAGCCACTGACAACGGTGATGCCCAACATACAGCTTGCCATGGAAAGGAGTAAGAAGGATTGGATAAAGACAATAGGAAAGCAAAGAGACAGAAGGGACAAAGCTTCTCCATACGCTTATATGAAATTCTCACCAATGAATTACATAAGTATCTCTATCTTTATGCTTTATTCATAAATCATCCATAACCATTTGAATCTGCCTGACTGAGATTTACAAGATGACCATAGCTTGCTTCATACCAACAATATCCGAGGGATCGACCCTTACTCACGTAAGGTTTATTACTTGGACGACTCAGTGCACTTGCTTGTTAGTTGTGCGAAGTTGTGATAAAGAGTTGTGATTGCAATTGAGCGTACCATGTTGATGGCGCCATTGATGATCACAATTTCGTGCACCACTCTACAACTCAAGACTCAAGTTCTTCCCTGGAAAAATTAAGTCTCGATGGTCAGGACCTTTCACCATACTCAAAGTGTTTCCCTATGGTCATGTGGAGCTCATGGAGGACAAGACTTAGAGAACTTTTTCTGTCAATTGTCATAGACTCAAACACTACTTGGGAGGCTCCTTGGAGGAGCAGAGAGTGAGCTACAAGCTCAGCTAAAGATGAAGGAATGTCAAGCTAATGACAATAAAGAAGCGCTAGTTGGGAGGCACCCTAACACTTTATCCTTTTTGATTTAATTACTTTTCTTAGAAGTAGTTTAAATTCTGTTGCTTTAGATAGTTTAATTTTTAGTAATTAGGATTAGTTTACAATTGTGGGTTACAGAGTTTGATGTTAGCTTTGGTAGCTAGATTTTCTTTACACTCCCATATTTCTTTCTATTTAGGAATTGAAACTTGATGAATGCATAACTAATGATGAGTGAATGGGCTGAGAACTAGCTAAAGTGCTAAGTTTGGTGTGGCCTCTCACCCACTTAATCTAGGCTTACAAACAATTAATAGTTTAATTTTGAAGAGTAAGCCCAGAGATTAAGTTTGGTGTGGCCACCACTAAGGATCACAAAGCAGCCCCAAGTCACCCAATTTGAAAGCACTTAATGCTTTGGGCAAGAACATGAACGTGATTTAATGAGTTCAGAGGAGTTAGAATCAAAAGAAAATGAAAAGATTGATGTTATTCCACTCATATGAACACATTAAATACACAATGATGAAACCAATTTATTAAGATGACAAAGAATTAAGTTTGGTGTCCCAAGGGACACCCATCAGTTGCAATCCAATTCATTCTTGATGAGAAGGAATATGAAGGGGTGCTTTTTTCATTACTAATGGGTTCAATTTCAATTTTAGGAGAGAAGATGGGGCCCACATGGTAAACAATTCACAAAACAAGGAAGTCAAAGTGTACTTGCACTTTGGAACTTGACACACGCAGAGGACACTGTGAGAAAAGAGTTGGTGCCTCTTCACACACTAGGTGCCACTTCCCAAAGTGGGAAAACATTTAATCCTTTTTTATTCCCACCCTTCAAACCACACCATTCACCCATTATAAAAGCTTCACCCCCCATCTCCTCTCCCACTTCAGCAACACCCACACTCCTCACCTTCGCTTCTCTTTTCATCTTCTACTACTTCTCATCCCTTACTTTCTTCTTCTTTCTTTTTTTCTTGATTGGGACAATTAAGTCCTAAGTTTGGTGTTGGAGCATAACCTTGTTTTGCCTTCTCTTTCTTTCAACCCTATTTTTTTACACTCTCTCAACCTAATGGCACCACCAAAAAGCTCAGCCTCAAAGAAGAGAAAAACCAAGGAACCAACCTCTGGATCCTCAAGCTCTTTTAATGACTACAAGTTCCTCTCGGCATTCAACCAAAATCAATTTTATGGTTGGGTGAGTGAGAGGAAAATCATTCCAGAAGTTGGGTTTCAACTAGGGAGGAATGAGCACATTGAAATCAACATTGAGATTGAACAGAGGGGTTGGTCACTTCTATGCAACCCACTAAGGAAAGTGGTAGAGAGCTTGGTGAGGGAATTCTATGCCAATGCAGTGCCTCAACCAGGCAATAATATGGCTACATTAGCTATGTAAGGGGGAGGTCCATTGATTACAACCCCTCTAGCATAGAAAGAATGCTAATGGTGAAGAGGACAAGCTCTACCCAGAGCTGTGAAGAGAGAATAAAGCAGCAAACCCTGGGTTTGAGAAGATTCTGAGTGAAATCTGTGTGATGAATGTACGTTGGATAAATGACAAGGATGGGATACCCAACCAATTGAGGAGAAGAGATTTGAGCCCCAAAGCTAGAGGGTGGCTAGAATTTGTGAGGGGGTCCCTAATCCCCACATTCAACACTTCTGATGTGACCAAGGAGAGAGCTGTGCTCATCTATAGCATCATGAGAGGAGAATACATCAACGTGGGGGAGATGATTGCCAACAACATCAACAAAGTGCTGAAAAGCACCAGTGACAACACAAGGTTGAAATTCCCCAGCATTATACAGAGGCTATGTGATGAGGCTGGAGCTGAAAGGATCATTGATGAAGTGCTTGTGATGCAAGACAAGTTCATAACTGCCAAAAAGATGGCCAAAGTAGTGGCTATCCACCCACTCAACAGGGCTAGAGAACAAAGAGCTCATGCTCATAAACCACAGCAACAACAAGAAGAGGGAGAGGCAGAAGAGCAACCTCACTTTCTAGCACTTCAACCACCACCACACTACCAATATCAACAATTTCCAGAGGGATTCAACGGGGAGCAATTGCAAGGAGATGTACACCAAATGAAGGGAGACCTATACCATTTGAGGGAAGATGTCAATCAATTCAAGGAGACTCAGCAACAACAATGGAGCCAAGTCAACCAAAACATTCAACAACTCCAAGAGAATTGGGAGCATGTGAGGAAGGAGCAGCAAGAACAATTTGATTGGGGAGAGGTGCGAAGCGCACTGGACAAAATAACAGAGCAAGGCAAGTGGCAACAGAGGAACTTGGCTGAATTCAGACATCTCTATGATGCCAGGACCATATCCAAGAGGCAGTATGACATCAACACACAAGCAAAGCTGAATCACTTGTGTAACGCTGTTGCCGTTCTATACCCAGGATACCCAACCTTCATGCAAGGGATGGAAGAGCTAAGTGTAAGACAAGAGGAAATCCTAGCCAAACATAAGGAAGATGAGAGAAATTACATGAGGAGGCTAGGATTTTGGAAGCCCAAGGACACCAAGGCTCAAGAAGGTTCATCCAAGCCAGATGAAGGTGGCTCATCCCCTACCAAGAAGAAGGACAAAGGGAAGGGGCCAATGAACTAAAGATGAAGCTGCTCAAGGTTCTTGAGTCCCATGGTTGACACTTTCTAATTTCTGAATTCTGTTTAAGTCTTTGCTTTATTTACTTCTCAAATAATCATGCTAGGATAGTTTATGTTTTATGCTTAGTTTTAATTCATATTTGAAGTCTTTATGAGTTTTTTTTACAAGAAAGAAAATGTCATGTATTTCAAGTCTTCATTTTAACTTAAATAAAAGTAGAGTTTGTCTCCATAAGAGTTACTGTGAGTTGTGCAAAAACAATAAGAGAGACCAAGGCCAAGAGGGATCATTAAGCAAACTAAGAAATAAGAGACTAAGTGTAGAACCTTGGATGAACAAAAAAAAATGAGTCATGGAGAACAACTAGTCCTAGAAGGTATAACAAAGGAAGACTAAGGGGTGTTCCTTAAAGATGCTTGTGGTGAAGATGTGTCAAGAAGAGACCTGGACAAGTAAATTCTTAGGGGTGTCTCAACAACCAGTACCCTAAAACCAACTGGTTTGAGAGTGCTAATTGAAAGCCTAATTAAAGGGTTGTCTTGAGACAAAACACTTAGAGTCATGGTCAAGAAAGCAAGAGAACCTTTACTACTTCAAGGTGACAATCAATAGAAAGGACCCCTAAAGCCTATTCCTGAGGGAACCCTCAAGGATCCAAGAACTTTCCATGACAATTAAAACATTCATACATGTGTTGAACACTTAGTTTTACTCTTAGTTGTATTGCAATCATTCTAAGCCAAGGCCTCAAGATATAAGGGTTTACTCACATTGATTTGCTTGGGACAAGCAAAGCTTAAGTTTGGTGTTGTGATGACTTGCATCATCTACCCTTCTTTCTTTCATAAAGAAGACCATAAAAGAGCATAAATCTCATTTGATCAGTACAATTCATGCATTATTTGATGAATATTATGGTACACTACTTTGAGATGAGTTGTGTTGAATTGTAGGTGAAAAAGGCATCAAAAATGGGTAAAAGACAAACAAGAAGCTGGGCGTGTGAAACTGGCGTGCCACTTAGAGAAAATGCCACAAAAAATGCACTGGCATGGCACGTCAGGAGCTAGGCGTGGCACGCCAGTACTAAATTCCCAAAGGGAGATCCAAGCATGCATGTGGGCGTGTGATGAGCGGATAATTTATACGCTTTTTGACATTATTTTTAGGTAGTTTTTAGTATGATCTAGTTACTTTTAGGGATGTTTTCATTAGTTTTTATATTAAATTCACATTTCTGGACTTTACTATGAGTTTGTGTGTTTTTCTGTGATTTCAGGTATTTTCTGGCTGGAATTGAGGGACCTGAGCAAAACTCTGATAGGAGGCTGACAACGGACTGCTGATGCTGTTGGAATCTGACCTCCCTGCACTCGAAATGGAATTTCTAGAGCTACAGAACTCCAAATGGCGCGCTCTCAACGGCGTTAAAAGGTAGACATCCGGAGCTTTCCATCAATATATAATAGTCCATACTTTATTCGTAATTAGACGACGTAAAGTGGCGCTCAACGCCAGTTCCATGCTGCATTCTGGAGTCAAACGCCAGAAACACGTCACGAACCAGAGTTGAACGCCCAAAACACGTTACAACTTGGCGTTCAACTCCAAGAGAAGCCTCAGCTCGTGGATAGATAAAGCTCAACCCAAACATACACCAAGTGGGCCCCGGAAGTGGATTTATGCATCAATTACTTATTTCTGTAAACCCTAGTAGCTAGTTTAGTATAAATAGAACTTTTTACTACTGTATTAGACGTCTTGGATTGTATTTTCTTATCTTTTGACCACGTTTGGGGGCTGGCCTCTCGGCCATGCCTGAACCTTCATCACTTATGTATTTTCAACGGTGGAGTTTCTACACACCATAGATTAAGGGTGTGGAGCTGTGCTGTATCTCGAGTTTCAATGCAATTACTACTATTTTCTATTCAATTCGACTTATTCTTATTCTAAGATATTCGTTGCACTTCAACATGATGAATGTGATGATTCATGACACTCATCATCATTCTCACCTATGAACGCGTGACTGACAACCACTTCTGTTCTATCTTAGACCGGGCGCATATCTCTTGGATTCCTTAATCAAAATCTTCGTGGTATAAGCTAGAATTGATGGCGGCATTCATGGGAATCCGAAAAGTCTAACCTTGTCTATGGTATTCCGAGTAGGATTCTGGAATTGAATGACTGTGACGAGCTTCAAACTCGCGATTGCTGGGCGTGATGACAAATGCAAAAGAATCAAAGGGATTCTATTCCAACATGATCGAGAACCGACAGATGATTAGCCGTGCTGTGACAGAGCATTTGGACCTTTTCACTGAGAGGATGGGATGTAGCCATTGACAACGGTGATGCCCTACATACAGCTTCCCATAGAAAGGAGTGACAAAGTTTGGATAAAAGCAGTAGGAAAGCAGAGATTCAGAAGGAACACAGCACCTCCAAACACCTATCTGAAATTCCCACCATTGAATTACATGAGTAACTCTATCTTTATTTTCTATTTAATTTATTATTATTATTCAAAAAACCAATAATCTCTTAAATTAGTTAAATCCGCCTGACTGAGATTTACAAGGTGACCATAGCTTGCTTCATACCAACAATCTCTGTGGGATCGACCCTTAGTCACGTAAGGTATTACTTGGACGACCCAGTACACTTGCTGGTTAGTTGTGCGAAATTGTGACAAAGTGTGATTTATGTTTGAGAGCACCAAGTCTTTGGAGCCATTGTTGATGATCACAATTTCGTCCACCAAGATTTTGGCGCCGTTGCCGGGGATTGTTCAAGTATGGACAACTGAGGGTTCATCTTGTTGCTTAGATTAGGTAATTTTCTTTTTATTTTCTTTTCAAAAAAATAAGTTTTCAAAAATCTTTCCAAAATTTTTTCTTTATTTTCGTTTTTCTAAAGAATATTTTTGAAAAAAAATAAAAGAAAATACAAAAAAATTAGAAAATCATAAAAACCAAAAATATTTTGTGTTTCTTGTTTGAGTCTTGAGTCAATTTTTAAGTTTGGTGTCAATTGCATGTTTTAAAAATTATTATGCATTTTTCAAAAATTCATGCATTCATAGTGTTCTTCATGATCTTCAAGTTGTTCTTGGTAAGTCTTCTTGTTTGATCTTGATGTTTTCTTGTTTTGTGTCTTTTGTTGTTTTTCATATGCATTTTTGCATTCATAGTATCCATGCATTAAAGAATTCTAAGTTTGGTGTCTTGCATGTTTTCTTTGCATCAAAAATTTTTCAAAAATATGTTCTTGATGTTCATCATGATCTTCAAAGTGTTCTTAGTGTTCATCTTGACATTCATAGTGTTCTTGCATGCATCATGAGTTTTGATTCATAATTTTCATGTTGTGAGTCATTTTTGTTGTTTTTCTCTCTCATCATTTAAAATTCAAAAATCAAAAAAATATATTTTCCTTATTTCTCTCCTAATTTTCGAAAATTTGAGTTGACTTAGTCAAAAATTTTAAAAATTAGTTGTTTCTCATAAGTCAAGTCAAATTTTCAATTTTAAAAATCCTATCTTTTCAAATTTTTTTTTCAAAAATCAAATCTTTTTCATTTTTATCTTATTAATTTCGAAAATTTTAAAATTATTTTCAAAATCTTTTTCTTAATTTTATTTCAAATTTTCGAAATTACACTAACAATTAATGTGATTGATTCAAAAATTTAAAGTTTGTTACTTTCTTGTTAAGAAAGGTTCAATCTTTAAATTCTAGAATCTTATCTTTTAGTTTCTTGTTAGTTAAGTAATTAATTTTAATTTTAAAAATTAAATCTATCTTATCCTATCTTTTATATCATATCTTTTTCAAAAATTTTATCTTATCCAAAAATTTGATTTCAAAATATCTTATCTTATCTTTTTATCTTCTTATCTTTTCAAATTTGATTTTCAAATCTTTTTTAATTAACTAATTAACTTTTTGTTTGTTTATTATCTTTTTCAAAACCACCTAACTACTTCTCCCTCTCTAATTTTCGAAAATATCTCATTCCTTTTTCAAAATTCTTTTTTAAATTAATTGATTGTTTTAAATTTTAATTTTAATTCTATCTCATCTTTAATTTTCGAAAATCACTAACTCCTTTTCAAAATTAATTTTCGAATTCTCTCTCTTATCTTCTTCTATTTATTTATTTATTTACTAACACTTCTCTTCACCTCTCTTCATCTCCAATCACTGCTTCTATCCTCACCCTTGTGTTTGGGTTTTTCTTCACTTTTATTCCTTTCTTCTTCTACTAATAATAAGGATCCTCTTTACTGTGACATAGAGGATTCCTCTTCTTTTCTTGTTCTCTTCTCTTTCATATGAGCAGGAACAAGGAAAAAGGCACTCTTGTTGAAGCTGATCCTGAACCTGAAAGGACTCTGAAGAGGAAACTAAAAGAAGCTAAATTACAATAATCTAGAGACAACCTTTCTGAACTTTTCGAACAAGAGAAGGAGATGGCAGTCGAACCCAACAACAATAATGCAAGGAGGATTCTTAGTGACTTTACTAAACCCACGTCCAAGTTTGATGGAAGAAGCATCTCAATTCCTGCGATTGGAGCAAACAATTTTGAGCTAAAACCTCAATTAGTTGCTCTAATGCAACAGAACTGCAAGTTTCATGGACTTCCATCAGAAGATCCCTACCAGTTCTTAACTGAGTTCTTACAGATCTGTGAGACTGTTAAGACTAATAGAGTAGATCCTGAAGTCTACAGGCTCATGCTTTTCCCTTTTGCTGTAAGAGACAAAGCTAGAACATGGTTGGACTCACAACCTAAAGATAGCCTGGACTCCTGGGATAAGCTGGTCACAGCCTTCTTGGATAAATTCTTTCCTCCTCAAAAGCTGAGCAAGCTTAGAGTGGATGTTCAGACCTTCAAGCAAAAAGATGGTGAATCCCTCTATGAAGCTTGGGAAAGATACAAGCAGATGACCAAAAAGTGTCCTTCTGACATGTTTTCAGAATGGACCATATTGGATATATTCTATTATGGTCTATCTGAGTTTTCCAAGATGTCATTGGACCATTCTGCAGGTGGATCCATTCACCTAAAGAAAATGCCTGCAGAAGCTCAAGAACTTATTGACATGGTTGCAAATAACCAATTCATGTACACTTCTGAGAGGAATTCCGTGAATACTAGGATGCCTCAGAGGAAGGGAGTTCTTGAAATTGATGCTCTGAATGCCATATTGGCTCAGAACAAAGTGTTGACTGATGCCAAGGCATCTTAGGCTAGTTTCACTAGCATTTTTCTGTTAGTTTTAGTTGTTTTATGCATTTTCTTGAGCTTAAAGTAACCAAGAATGGTTAAATGAATAACAAAGCAATGAACCATCCAAACAGTATGATTTTGATGCAAATTCCATGAGTTTTTAGTTATATTACTTGAATGCTATGAATGGAAGATTTCTCATGAAATTTTGCAAGACTTTGATGCAGTTGTTTGGATGATTTCAGGGAAGAAGAGGTTAGGCAAGGAAGCAACAAAATCAATAAAGGAAGCTTGAATATCACATGTGGAGTTTAAGCTCCAGTTTAAGCTCAAGTTTAAGCTCCAGTTTAAGCTCCAGTTTAAGCTTAAACTAGAGCTTAAACGCCAAAATCATGAAAGCTAAGGAAAAGCTGAAAGTGGCGTTTAACCTCCAGTTTAACCTTAAACTGGAAGTTAAACGCCAGAAATGAGAAATGCACCAGGGAGCCATTTCCACGTTTAAGCTCCAGTTTAACCTTAAACTGGAGCTTAAACGTGTTCGACCAAAAACCACACTCCAGGGTTGCTTTCTTCATTTCCACGTTTAAGCTCCAGTTTAACCTTAAACTGGAGCTTAAACGTGTTCGACCATTCTCCTCCAGGGTTGCTTTCTTCATTTCCACGTTTAAGCTTCAGTTTAACCTTAAACTGAAGCTTAAACGTGTTCGACTATGTTACCTTCCAGGGTTGCTTTCTTCCATTTCCACGTTTAAGCTTCAGTTTAACCTTAAACTGAAGCTTAAACGTGCTTGAATTATACCACCTCCAGGAGTGTCCAACGTTTAAGTTGCAGTTTAAGCTTAAACTGCAACTTAAATGCCACAATTTGAAAAGGTTTCTGGGCCAAAGATATTGCAGTTTAAGTTAGCATTTGAGCACAAACATTAACTTAAACATACTCTGGTATGAAACCCAATTGAATATCATGGTTTATGGGATTGGGCCTGAAGAATTGATGAGTCTGGGATTTCAATTTGTTGAGTCATGTGTCATTACTTGATTATCACTAAGTTGGCTCAATGAATGTTACAGAATTGGATCAGCAGCCTCATCAGGATTATGGATCATAAACCCAAAGCAAAAGGAAATCAGGGAAAGGCCTCAAAGCCCAAGAAACACAACAGAAGCTCAATTTAGAAAGTGTATAAATAGGATAGAATTTAAGTTAGTGAAAAAGGACTTTTGGATCATTTTTCTAGTTTTCATACTTTTTGTAATTGAATTCAGAGCTATGACTCACTAAACCCCCTTTCATTGGGTTAGGGAGCTCTATTGTAATTCAATGAATCAATAATAGTTTTTATCTTCTTCTTCAATCTTTTCTCTTGAATTTTTGTTAGAAAGCTTCTCGATCTAATTCCATTGGTTAGTTGTCTTGGGAAAGAAACTATCCATAATTGGAATCCTTCGGAACCTTGGGAAAGGAATGGAGGATTCATGCTAGAAAAGCTTTCTCACAGTGAATTGGATTGGGGTTTGGATGGATATTGTGACATGTAATCCTACCAAATTGTGGTTCATGAAACTGTGTGGTATAATCAGTGATCGAGCATCATCTCTTCTTATGAACATTTAAACCAAGGGATTGGGAATTTGTTTGTTTTAAGAGAGAATTGGTGAGCCAAGGGATTGGGATCCAATCATATAAGATTGCCAAGCAAAATTCAACGAATGCATTGGTTGAGGAAGGGATAAAAATGTTTTGATTCGGAGATCTCAATATCTCCTGAAACCCAATGAATTCCCCATTTTTGATCTACCACTTTCTCTTTACATTCTGCAATTAAATTCATGCAATCACCCCGATCCCTTTTTAATTTCAGCAATTTAGCTTCTCGCTCTTTAATTCATGCAATTTAAGATTCCGCAATTTCAATTTCTTGCCATTTACGTTTCCAGCCAATTTTACATTCCGCAATTCTCATCTAAATCTTGATTCCGCTCAACTAGAACACACTTTTAATCCGAATTGCTCACTCAACCAATCCTTGTGGGATTCGACCTCACTCTATTGTAAGTTTTTACTTGACGATAACCGGTGCACTTGCCGGAAGGAATTTTTGCCGATCGTGCAATTTCCTAAAATCGTAGCTATCAAGTTTATGGCGCCGTTGCCGGGGATTGCTTTTCGATTGACAATTCTCAAGTTGGAAGTTAACTAGATTGAGCATTTTTCTTGTTTTGTTAATTCAGTTCAAGTTACTTGTTGAATTTTAATTTCTGCACTCTGTTACTTGCTTTCTTTCTTTATGCCTTTAAATTCAAGCAACTAACTCACTGACTCACTAACTATTTGAATTAATTCCTCAACTGCTCTAACCATACTCTTCCATTAACCAAGAGTATTTCACTTGTTTGTTGCCTGTGCTGTGTTCTTGTATGACAGGTAGGAGAGGAGAGATATCAACTCCTCCATATACTGAACCAGAGAGGACCCTTCATAAACTTAGAAGGGAAGCAAGAGGGAAGAGAGTACTGGGAGAAGAAGAATCTGAAGGAGAATCTGAGGACAATTTTGAGGAAGCTCTAGATCTCAACATGGATAGAGAAGTTCACAACCATGAGAGAGCTGATGGAAACAATGCCATTCCCGAGAGGAGGGTTCTTGGTTCATACATAAACCCAACCTCTAGGAATTGTGGTAGCAGCATTCAGAAACCACCCATTCAGGCCAACAATTTTGAACTCAAACCACAGCTAATATCACTGGTGGAGAATCATTGTTCATTTGGTGGGAGTGCTAATGAAGATCCAAACCAACATCTCACAAAATTCTTGAAAATTTGCGACACTGTGAAGTCCAATGGAGTCCAGGAAGATGCCTATAAACTGCTCTTGTTCCCATTTTCACTTAGGGACAAGGCAGCTAAGTGGCTGGAATCATTCCCAAGGGGGAGCCTAACAACCTGGGATGAGGTGGAAAGCAAGTTTCTGGCACGTTTCTACCCCCCACAAAAGGTCAAGAGGCTTCGATCTGAGGTTCAGACTTTTAGACAACAAGATGGTGAAACTCTCTACGAGGCATGGGAAAGGTTTAAGGATTTGACAAGGAAATGCCCACCAGATATGTTCCATGACTGGGTGCAATTGCATATTTTCTATGATGGACTTTCTTATGAATCAAGGAAGGCTGTAGACCATTCATCAGGAGGTTCATTGAACAGGAAAAAGACTGTGGAAGAAGCCATTGAAGTGATTGAGACAGTGGCTGAGAATGAGTACTACTATGCTTCAGAGAGACACAACACTAAGGGAGTCATAGAGCTGAACCATGTTGATACAATTCTAGCCCAAAACAAGGTGTTTGCCAAGCAACTAGCAGAGCTCACCAGGAAATTAGAAACAAATCAAGTGGCTACAATACACACACAAGATCAAGAGGAAGTAAGCACTGAAGGAGGTGATTGGGAAGAGGCCAACGATGTGGGAAATCAACAAAGGCAACCATATGATCCACATTCCAACACTTACAACCCAGGCTGGAAAAACCACCCAAACTTTGGGTGGGGAAACCAGCAAACCCAACCACAAAACCACAAAACTTACAACCCCAACCAACATAACAATTCCACATACCAAAACTCCAACCAAAGATCATACCAAGCCACACAAAACACTTACTCCCAACCACCATATCATGGCCAAAATAATCAACCTGCCCAACCTAATCCGAACCAACAATTTCAAGATCAATTAAACAGGATAGAAGGAATGCTTGCAACCATGGGTCAAGACATAACCGAATTGAAAGCCTTTAAGGAAGAAGTAAATTCTAACTTGCAAAACCAAGGAGCTGCCATCCAGAAGCTAGAAAATCAAATTGGGTATTTGTCTAAGCAAACCCCTGGGCCAAGCGTTTCTCATGCTGCCAAGGCTATTGCAAGGGAAGAATGTAAGGCCATAACCCTCAGAAGTGGAAAGAAGCTAAAGGAGATCTCAAAGGAAACCACAGAGGATGAAGCAAAGGACAATGTGAGAGATAAGGAACAGGGACAATCTTTTACACCGTCTGCAACAAAAGAAAAAGAAAAAGAGGTCCTGAAGCCTTATACACCCAAAGCACCATATCCTCAACGTTTGATGAAAAGTGAAAAGGATGGCCAATTCTCCAGATTCTTGGAGATTTTCAAGAAGCTTCAAATCAACATTCCGTTTGCTGAGGCAATAGAGCAAATGCCACTCTATGCAAAATTCTTAAAGGAATTAATGACCAAGAAGAGAAGCTGGAGAAATGAGGAAACTGTGTTGTTGACTGAAGAATGCAGTGCCATCATTCAACACAAATTGCCTCAGAAATTGAAGGATCCAGGCAGTTTCCAAATCCCCTGCATCATAGGAGAAGTCATGGTGGAGAAGGCCTTGTGTGACTTAGGGGCCAGTATCAATTTGATGTCTCTAACAACGATGAGAAGAATGAAGATTGAGGAAGCCAAACCAACAAGAATGGCCCTCCAATTGGCAGATCGAACTTTTAAATTCCCTCATGGGATAGTTGAGGATTTGTTGGTGAACGTGGGAGATTTTATATTTCCTACCAATTTTGTGGTGTTAGATATGGAGGAAGAAGCCAAAGCTTCGATAATCCTGGGAAGACCCTTCTTGGCTACTGCTGGAGCCATCATAGATGTCCAAAAGGGTGAACTCACTCTTAGACTACATAATGAGCAATTGGTGTTTAATGTATTCAAGGCAATGAGCTATCCATCATAATCACTAAAGGAATGCATGAGGGTGGATGTAGTGGACATTGCAGTACAAGAAACCTTTGAGGAAACAACAAAGGAAGTGGCAGAGGAGGAGTTCACCAAGGATATTGAAGTTAGTGACATCAAGGCTGCTGAAACAACCATGCCAAGCATGCCAGAGAGGGTGAAAGAAGAGAAGGAAGCACCAAAACCTGAGCTCAAAGTATTGCCCCCTAGTCTCAAGTATGCATACTTGGGTAGTGATGAGAGCCATCCTGTTATCATTAGCTCTGCCCTGAGCCAAGAACAGGAAGAAGAATTGATCAAGGTGCTACAAACTCATCAAGATGCCATTGGATGGACCCTAGCTGATTTGAAGGGGATAAGTTCATCCATATGCATGCATAAAATCTTGTTAGAAGAGGATGCTAGACCCTCCATTCAAGCTCAGAGAAGATTAAATCCTGTCATGAAAGAAGTGGTACAAAAGGAGGTCATGAAGTTATGGCAGGCAGGGGTAATCTACCCCATTTCTGATAGCCCATGGGTTAGTCCCATCCATGTAGTTCCCAAGAAAGGTGGCATAACTGTGGTGCCAAATGAGAGGAACGAACTTATACCCACAAGAACTGTCACTGGGTGGAGGATGTGCATAGACTACAGGAAGCTCAATGAAGCCACCAGAAAAGATCATTTCCCATTCCCATTCATGGATCAGATGCTTGAAAGGCTTGCAGGACATGCTTACTATTGCTTTCTGGATGGATACTCAGGCTATAATCAGATAGTAGTTGATCCAAGAGATCAAGAGAAAACCTCATTTGTTTGTCCATATGGAGTTTTTGCTTATAGACGCATGCCCTTTGGATTGTGCAATGCACCTGCCACTTTCCAAAGATGCATGCTGTCCATCTTTTCGGACATGATTGAAAAATTTATTGAGGTTTTCATGGATGATTTTTCTGTGTTTGGAGATTCTTTTCCTAGCTGCCTACACCACCTTGCCTTGGTGCTTAAGAGATGCCAAGAGACCAACCTAGTATTAAACTGGGAAAAGTGTCATTTCATGGTCACAGAAGGAATAGTCCTTGGCCACAAAATCTCTAATAGAGGCATTGAGGTGGACAGAGCTAAGGTGGAACTCATTGAAAAACTACCTCCACCAAGTAATGTCAAGGCAGTTAGGAGTTTTTTGGGACACGCTGGCTTTTACAGAAGGTTTATTAGAGACTTTTCTAAAATAGCCAAACCTTTGAGTAACTTGCTTGTCTCTGATACACCCTTTGTATTTGATAAAAATTGCATGCTAGCCTAAGAACTTTTGAAGCAAAAACTTTCCTCTGCACCTATCATTGCCCCACCTGATTGGAACTTACCTTTTGAACTGATGTGTGATGCATCAGACCTTGCTATTGGGGCAGTGTTAGGACAAAGGAAAGACAATTTGGTACATGTGATTTATTATGCCAGTAAAGTCTTGAATGATAACCAAAGGAATTACACAACCACTGAAAAAGAACTCTTGGCAATAGTCTTTGCATTTGACAAATTTAGATCCTATCTCATTGGATCTAAAGTCATTGTCTTCACTGATCATTCAGCTTTAAAATACTTACTTGCTAAACAAGAATCCAAACCAAGACTTATTAGATGGGTTCTTTTGTTGCAGGAATTTGACATTGAAATCAAAGACAAGAAGGGTGTAGAGAACAAGGTGGCAGACCATTTATCAAGGATACCATGTGAAGAAGGAAGCACACAAAGCACACATATAAATGAGTGCTTTCCTGATGAACAACTCATGGTAATTCACAAAGCACCCTGGTTTGCAGACATAGCAAACTTCAAGGCCACTGGGAGTTTGCCGTTGGAATTTAACAAGCATCAAAGGAAGAAATTGGTAAATGATGCCAAATACTTCATCTGGGACGAACCATACTTGTTCAAAAAATGTTCGGATGGCATACTCAGAAGATGCATATCAGAGGAAGAAGGAAGGGAAGTCTTATGGGACTGTCATGGCTCCACTTATGGAGGACATTTTGCAGGAGAAAGAATAGCAGCTAAGGTGTTGCAGTGTGGTTTTTATTGGCCCACTATCTTCAAAGATGCAAAGGAACTAGTGAAGCACTGCCATGAATGCCAGAAAGCGGGGAACTTGCCAAGAAGAAATGAAATGCCACAACAATTCATTCTGGAACTTGAATTATTTGATGTATGGGGGATAGATTTCATGGGACCCTTTCCCACCTCATACTCAAATAATTACATTCTTGTGGCAGTAGACTATGTCTCCAAATGGGTTGAAGCAATAGCAACTCCAACCAATGATAATAAGGTAGTCATGAACTTCCTCAGAAAACACATTTTTTGCCGTTTTGGGGTTCCAAGAGCAATCATCAGTGATGGAGGAAGCCACTTCTGCAACAAACCATTAGAGGCATTGCTTCTAAAATATGGAGTCAAACACAAGGTAGCCACACCATACCATCCACAGACAAGTGGGCAAGCCGAAATATCTAATAGGGAACTCAAAAGAATCCTGGAAAAGACTGTGGGAACTTCAAGGAAGGACTGGTCGATTAAGCTAGATGATGCTCTTTGGGCATATAGGACAGCTTTTAAAACACCAATTGGAATGTCTCCTTACCAACTAGTATATGGAAAAGCTTGCCATTTGCCACTGGAGTTGGAGCACAAGGCATTCTGGGCCTTGAAACTCTTGAACTTGGACAGCAAAGCTGCTGGAGAAAGAAGGATGTTGCAAATTCAAGAGTTGGAAGAATTCAGAGCTGAAGCTTATGAGAATGCCAAAATTTACAAAGAAAGAGCAAAGAAGAAGCATGACAGCAACATAGCCCCAAGGAAATTTGAAGAGGGACAAAAAGTATTGCTCTACAATTCTAGGCTGAAGCTATTTCCAGGGAAGCTAAAATCAAGGTGGTCTGGACCATTCCTTGTCACCAAGGTCTCCCAATATGGACAAGTAGAAATCATGGAAGAAAAGTCACAACGAACCTTCACTGTGAATGGTCAAAGACTCAAACATTACTTGGGAGATGTGGAGGAGAAGGACAAGGTTAAATATCACCTCAACTGAGGAAGCTGACCGTCAAGCTAATGACGTTAAAGAAGCGCTTGTTGGGAGGCAACCCAACCTGAGGAAATACTCCTTTGCTATTTCTTTTATTTGTTTCAATAAAAAGGTGAAGTAGTTTCTGTGCATTGCAAAGAATTAAGTTTGGTGTTTTACACCAAACAATGAATTCGTGGATCAATAATTCAAAGGGGAATGTGTGACTCTAAGTTTGGTGTTCCACCATACAGATCAACTGAACACAACAACCTTTAAATTATATGAAAGGAACAACCATTCTAAGCAATCACAGAAATGCTTAAAATCCTTAGCAGCAACTTCATTCCAAGGAGAATTCAAGGATTCAAAGAGCAGAGGAGTAAGTAGGAGACTAAGTTTGGTGTTCACACACCAACTTAAGACTCAGACACTTGCCCATACATAGTTGAGCTAACCATTCAAGTGCTTGAGAAGCAAGCAACTTCATCACTCTTTGCAGGAAAGGAAACAAGGATCTTAGAAAGAACATGAAGCAACAACTAGGAGAAGAAGGAGAAATCAAATTGTTTCCTGGCAACAAAGAGAAAACAAGAAATTTCACAAGGTGGTGTTGTTCCTTGACCATTCTTTAAAAGGCAAACAAAAGCATGCTTGTTCTGGTTTAAACTGTAATTGTTGAATCTTTCTGGAATGTGAAGTTTTTAGTATGAGTGTTGGTTTACTGCTTTGAATAAAGTGAATGCCTAGATGTTTGGATATAACTTCACCTTCTTAAACAAATGCTTGCCATGCTTGTTCTGTTTCCAAAAATAAAAGAAAAGTTTGAACAAAAGTAACTTGGCTCAATTAGTGACAAATCAAGTAGAATTAAGTGGTGGTATGCATGCTTGATTGTTTAGTCAGATCACTGGAAATTGAGTGTAGAATTATCATTTTTGTGTAGAAGTTTGAATACTGTCTATGGATCTTGATGAATAAATGTCTATGGCCATGAAAAAGAAAGAAAAAGAAGAAGAAAAAGCCACTGAAAAAGGGCAACCAAAAAGCAAAAAAAAAAATTGTGAAAATAAGCTAGGCACCAATGGTTTGAACTTCTGAGACAAATGCCTGTGGTGTTTATGTATTAAGGATATGCTTGGATGAATAGGTTCTGAGGAGTGTTTCAACACTTGGTAACTTGGGTTAACTAACCCGGGATTATCAACCAAAAGTCCATTATCAAGAGCAACCTAAATACAAAACATTTAGTCACATAAAGAGGTGCTGGGCACCAAGGTCTCAAGAAGAAATGTGAACTAAAATGCCTGTAGTGGATATGTGTAGTGCACTGATAAGAAAAAGAAAATGCCAAAGGCTTGTGCAACACATGACACTGAGCAAACAAGGAGCAAAGGAGCTCTAAGAAAAAGAAAAAACAAAGAAGGGAAAAGTGCCAAGGACATAAGAATAACAAGAGGCCATAGCAGTGTTTGATGGATGCAATGAAAAAGTGATAATCTTGCCTGATAAGAATGAAAAAGTGATGCTGCAACTTTCTGCATAAAACCCTTCTGATGAACTTCAAATGCTTGCTAATATAGCCAATGTAATTACTTTCTGTTTCATACTTTCTTCTCAAATAACTCAGGACTTGCTTAGGGACAAGCAAGTATTAAGTTTGGTGTTGTGATGCCAAGGCATCTTAGGCTAGTTTCACTAGCATTTTTCTGTTAGTTTTAGTTGTTTTATGCATTTTCTTGAGCTTAAAGTAACCAAGAATGGTTAAATGAATAACAAAGCAATGAACCATCCAAACAGTATGATTTTGATGCAAATTCCATGAGTTTTTAGTTATATTACTTGAATGCTATGAATGGAAGATTTCTCATGAAATTTTGCAAGACTTTGATGCAGTTGTTTGGATGATTTCAGGGAAGAAGAGGTTAGGCAAGGAAGCAACAAAATCAATAAAGGAAGCTTGAATATCACATGTGGAGTTTAAGCTCCAATTTAAGCTCAAGTTTAAGCTCCAGTTTAAGCTCCAGTTTAAGCTCCAGTTTAAGCTTAAACTGGAGCTTAAACGCCAAAATCATGAAAGCTGAGGAAAAGCTGAAAGTGGCGTTTAACCTCCAGTTTAACCTTAAACTGGAAGTTAAACGCCAGAAATGAGAAATGCACCAGGGAGCCATTTCCACGTTTAAGCTCCAGTTTAACCTTAAACTGGAGCTTAAACGTGTTCGACCAAAAACCACACTCCAGGGTTGCTTTCTTCATTTCCACGTTTAAGCTCCAGTTTAACCTTAAACTGGAGCTTAAACGTGTTCGACCATTCTCCTCCAGGGTTGCTTTCTTCATTTCCACGTTTAAGCTTCAGTTTAACCTTAAACTGAAGCTTAAACGTGTTCGACTACGTTACCTTCCAGGGTTGCTTTCTTCCATTTCCACGTTTAAGCTTCAGTTTAATCTTAAACTGAAGCTTAAACGTGCTTGAATTATACCACCTCCAGGAGTGTCCAACGTTTAAGTTGCAGTTTAAGCTTAAACTGCAACTTAAACGCCACGATTTGAAAAGGTTTCTGGGCCAAAGATATTGCAGTTTAAGTTAGCATTTGAGCACAAACATTAACTTAAACATACTCTGGTATGAAACCCAATTGAATATCATGGTTTATGGGATTGGGCCTGAAGAATTGATGAGTCTGGGATTTCAATTTGTTGAGTCATGTGTCATTACTTGATTATCACTAAGTTGGCTCAATGAATGTTACAGAATTGGATCAGCAGCCTCATCAGGATTATGGATCATAAACCCAAAGCAAAAGGAAATCAGGGAAAGGCCTCAAAGCCCAAGAAACACAACAGAAGCTCAATTTAGAAAGTGTATAAATAGGATAGAATTTAAGTTAGTGAAAAAGGACTTTTGGATCATTTTTCTAGTTTTCATACTTTTTGTAATTGAATTCAGAGCTATGACTCACTAAACCCCCTTTCATTGGGTTAGGGAGCTCTATTGTAATTCAATGAATCAATAATAGTTTTTATCTTCTTCTTCAATCTTTTCTCTTGAATTTTTGTTAGAAAGCTTCTCGATCTAATTCCATTGTTTAGTTGTCTTGGGAAAGAAACTATCCATAATTGGAATCCTTCGGAACCTTGGAAAAGGAATGGAGGATTCATGCTAGAGAAGCTTTCTCACAGTGAATTGGATTGGGGTTTGGATGGATATTGTGACATGTAATCCTACCAAATTGTGGTTCATGAAACTGTGTGGTATAATCAGTGATCGAGCATCATCTCTTCTTATGAACATTTAAACCAAGGGATTGGGAATTTGTTTGTTTTTAGAGAGAATTGGTGAGCCAAGGGATTGGGATCCAATCATATAAGATTGCCAAGCAAAATTCAATGAATGCATTGGTTGAGGAAGGGATAAAAATGTTTTGATTCGAAGATCTCAATATCTCCTGAAACCCAATGAATTCCCCATTTCTGATCTACCACTTTCTCTTTACATTCTGCAATTAAATTCATGCAATCACCCCGATCCCTTTTTAATTTCAGCAATTTAGCTTCTCGCTCTTTAATTCATGCAATTTAAGATTTTGCAATTTCAATTTCTTGCCATTTACGTTTCCAGCCAATTTTACATTCCGCAATTCTCATCTAAATCTTGATTCCGCTCAACTAGAACACACTTCTAATCCGAATTGCTCACTCAACCAATCCTTGTGGGATTCGACCTCACTCTATTGTGAGTTTTTACTTGACGATAACCGGTGCACTTGCCGGAAGGAATTTTTGCCGATCGTGTAATTTCCTAAAATCGTAGCTATCATTGACTCAGCAAGTCAACATGATTTCTCAAAGTCTGAATGGATGGTAAAATGCATCCAACAGTACTAAAGAGGCATCTTCTGAAGAAGAAGCTTATGATCTTGAAAACCCTGCAATGGCAGAGGTAAATTACATGGGTGAACCTTAAGGAAACAACTATAATTCATCATGGAAAAATCATCCGAATTTCTCATGGAAGGATCAACAAAAGCCTCAACAAAGCTTTAATAATGGTGGAAGAAATAGACTCTGCAATATCAAGCCTTATCCATCATCTTCTCAGCAACAGACAGAGAATTATGAACAAAATACCTCTAACTTAGCAAAGTTAGTCTCTGATCTGTCTAAGGCCACTTTAAGTTTTATGAATGAAACAAGATCCTCCATCAAAAATCTGGAGGCACAAGTGGGCCAGCTGAGTAAGAAAGTTATTGAAACCCCTCCTAGTACTCTCCCAAGCAATACAGAAGAGAATCCAAAGAGAGAGTGCAAGGCCAGTGATATACTCAACATGGCCGAATGCAAGAAGGAGGGAGAGGACGTGAATCCCAATGAGGAAGATCTCATGGGACATCTCTCAAGCAGGAAGGAGATCCCTATTAAGGATCCAAAGGAATCTGAGGCTCATATAGAGACCATAGAGATTCCATTAAATCTCCTTCTGCCATTCATGAGCTCTGAAGATTATTCTTCCTCTGAAGAGGATGAAGATGTAACTGAAGAGAAAGTTGCTCAATATCTAGGAGCCATCATGAAGCTGAATGCCAAGTTATTTGGTAATGGGACTTGGGAAGGTGAACCTCCCTTACTCATTAGTGAACTAGATACATAGGTTCAGCAAATTTTACCTCAAAAGAAATAAGATCCTCGCAAATTCTTAATACCCTGTACCATTGGCACCATGACCTTTGAAAAGGCTCTATGTGACCTGGGGTCAAGCATAAATCTTATGCCACTCTCTATAATGGAGAAACTAGGGATCATTGAGGTACAACCTGCCTTATTCTCATTACAATTGGCAGACAAGTCAGTAAGACAAGCTTATGGATTAGTAGAGGACATGTTGGTAAAGGTTTAAGGCCTTTACATCCCTGCTGATTTCATAATCTTAGACATTAGGAAGGAGGAGGATGAATGCATCATCCTTGGAAGACCTTTCCTAGCCACAGTAGAAGCTGTGATAAATATTAACAGAGGAGAATTAGTCCTTCAATTGAATGGGGACTACCTTGTGTTTAAGGCACACGGCTATCCTTCTATAACAATGGAGAATAAGCATGCAGAGCTTCTCTCAATACAGAGTCAAACAAAGCCCCCACAATCAAACTCTAAGTTTGGTGTTGAGAAGCCCCCACATTCAAACTCTAAGTTTGGTGTTGGGAGGCCCTCATCATGCTCTAAACATCTGTGAGGCTCCATGAGAGCCATTGTCAAGCTAGTGACATTAAAGAAGCGCTTGTTGGGAGGCAACCCAATTTTTATTTATCTAATTTTATTTTTTTATTTTACTATTATTTTATGTTTTATTAGGTTCATGACCATGTGGAGTTACGAAAAAAATTCAAAAATTAAAAATAGAATCAAAAACAGCAGAAGAAAAATCACACCCTGGAGGAAGGACTTACTGGCGTTTAAATGCCAGTAAGGAGCATCTGGCTGGCGTTCAACGCCAGAACAGAGCATGGATCTGGCGCTGAATGCCAGAAACAAGCAACATCCCGGCGTTCAAACGCCAGGAATGCACCCTGAGGAGAGCTGGCGCTGAACGCCAGAAACAAGCATGGAACTGGCGTTCAACGCCAGAAACATGCTGCACATGGGCGTTGAACGCCCAGAACAAGCGTCACTTCGGCGTTTAAATGCCAGAATTGTATGCTAAGGCATTATACATGCCTAATGGGTGCAGGGATGTAAATCCTTGACACCCCAGGATCTGTGGACCCCACAGGATCTCCACCCACCTCAACTCACCTTCTCTCTTCTTCACCAATCACCTCAATCTCTCTTCCCCATCACCCATTCACCACTCACATCCATCCATCTCTTCCCCACCCAATCCCACCCATATGGCCGAAACATACACATCTCTCCTTCTCCTCTATCTCCTCTTCCATTCTTTCTTCTTTTTCTCGAGGGTGAGCAACATTTTAAGTTTGGTGTGGTAAAAGCATAGCTTTTTATTTTTCCATAACCATTGATGGCACCTAAGGCCAGAGAAACCTCTAGAAAGAGGAAAGGGAAGACAAAAGCTTCCACCTCCGAGTCATAGGAGATGAAGAGATTCATCTAAAGGGTCTATAGCTCAGTGGTAGAACATTTGACTGCAAATCAAGAGATTCTTGAGATACCTCAGGGGATAAATTTTCCTCCACACAATTATTGGGAGCAACTAAGGATAGGAGCACCAAAATCACTAGGGATCATGCAACAGAAGCAAGGAAGAAACATAGAGGAGCTCAAAGAGCACCATTGGTCCTTCAAGAAGGCGCCACCCTCACTAAGGTGGACTCATTCCTTGTTCTTATTTTCTCTGCTTTTTAGTTTTTATGTTATATGTTTATCTATGTTTTGTGTCTCTACTTCATGATCATTAGTAGTTAGTAACTATGTCTTAAAGCTATGAATAATTCCATTAATCCTTCACCTCTCTTAAATGAAAAATGTTTCTAATTCAAAAGAACAAGAAGTACATGAATTTCGAATTTATCCTTGAAACTAGTTTAATTATATTGATGTGGTGACAATACTTTTTGTTCTCTGAATGAATGCTTGAACAGTGCATATTTTTGATATTGTTGTTTATGAATGTTAAAATTATTGGCTCTTGAAAGAATGATGAATAAGAGAAATGTTATTGATGATCTGTAAAATCATAAAATTGATTCTTGAAGCAAGAAAAAGCAGTGAAAAAGCAAAATGCTTGCGAAAAAGAAAAGGATCCAAGGCTTTGAGCATCAATGGATAGGAGGGCCCAAGGAAATAAATCCAGGCCTAAGCGGCTAAATCAAGCTGTCCCTAACCATGTGCTTGTGGCATGCAGGTCCAAGTGAAAAGCTTGAGACTGAGTGGTTAAAGTCATGATCCAAAGCAAAAAGAGTGTGCTTCAGAGCTCTGGACACCTCTAACTGGGGACTCTAGCAAACCTGAGTCACAATCTGAAAAGGTTCACCCAGTCATGTGTCTGTGGCATTTATGTATCCGGTGGTAATACTGGAAAACAAAATGCTTAGGGCCACAGCCAAGACTCATAAAAGTAGATGTGTTCAAGAATCAACAAACTTAACTAGGAGAATCAATAACACTATCTGAAATTCTAAGTTCCTATAGAAGCCAATCATTCTAAACTTCAAAGGAAAAAGTGAGATGCCAAAACTGTTTAGAAGCAAAAAGCTACAAGTCCCGCTCATCTTATTAGAATTAATATTCATTGATATTTTGGAATTTATAGTATATTCTCTTCTTTTTATCCTAATTGATTTTCAGTTGCTTGGGGACAAGCAACAATTTAAGTTTGGTGTTGTCATGAGCGGATAATTTATACACTTTTTGGCATTGTTTTTAGGTAGTTTTTAGTATGATCTAGTTATTTTTAGGGATGTTTTTATTAGTTTTTATGTTAAAGTAACATTTCTGGACTTTACTATGAGTTTTTGTGTTTTTCTGTGATTTCAGGTATTTTCTGGCTGAAATTGAGGGACCTGAGCAAAACTCTGGTAGGAGGTTGAGAAAGGACTGCTGATGCTGTTGGAATCTGACCTCCTTGCACTCGAAATGGAATTTCTGGAGCTACAAAACTTCAAATGATGCGCTCTTAATGGAGTTGGAAAGTAGACATCCAGAGATTTTCAGCAATATATAATAGTTCATACTTTATTCGTAATTAGACGACGTAAACTAGCGCTCAACGCCAATTACATGCTGCATTCTGGAGTCAAACGCCAGAAACATGTCACGAACCAGAGTTGAACGCCCAAAACATGTTACAATTGGCGTTCAACTCCAAGAGAAGCCTCAGCTCGTGGATAGATCAAGTTCAGCCCAAACAGACACCAAGTGGGCCCCGGAAGTGGATTTATGCATCAATTACTTACGTTTGTAAACCCTAGTAGCTAGTTTAGTATAAATAGAACTTTTTACTAGTGTATTAGACGTCTTGGATTGTATTTTCTTATCTTTTGACCACGTTTGGGGGCTGGCCTCTCGGCCATGCCTAAACCTTCATCACTTATGTATTTTCAACGGTGGAGTTTCTACACACCATAGATTAAAGGTGTGGAGCTCTGCTGTACCTCGAGTTTCAATGCAATTACTATTATTTTCTATTCAATTCGACTTATTCTTATTCTAAGATATTCGTTGCACTTCAACATGATGAATGTGATGATTCATGACATTCATCATCATTCTCACCTATGAACGCGTGATTGGAAACCACTTCCCTTCTACCTTAGACTGGGCACATATCTCTTGGATTCCTTAATCAGAATCTTCGTGGTATAAGCTAGAATTGATGGCGGCATTCATGGGAATCCGGAAAGTCTAACCTTGTCTATGGTATTCCGAGTAGGATTCCAGAATTGAATGACTGTGACGAGCTTCAAACTCGTGATTGCTGGGCGTGATGACAAACGCAAAAGAATCAAGGGATTCTATTCCAACATGATCGAGAACCGACAGATGATTAGCCGTGCTGTGACAGAGCATTTGGACCATTTTCACTGAGAGGATGGGATGTAGCCATTGACAACGGTGATGTCCTACATATAGCTTGCCATAGAAAGGAGTGACAAAGATTGGATAAAAGCAGTAGGAAAGCAGAGATTCAAAAGGAACACAGCACCTCCATACACCTATCTGAAATTCCCACCATTGAATTACATGAGTAACTCTATCCTTATTTTCTATTTAATTTATTATTATTATTCAAAAAACCAATAATCTCTTAAATTAGTTAAATCTGCCTGATTGAGATTTACAAGGTGACCATAACTTGCTTCATACCAACAATCTCTACAAGATCGACCCTTACTCACGTAAGGTATTACTTGGACGACCCAGTACACTTGCTGGTTAGTTCTGCGGAGTTGTGGCAAAGTGTGATTTATGTTTGAGAGCACCAAGTCTTTGGAGCCATTGTTGATGATCACAATTTCGTCCACCAGCGTGCCACTTGAGAACCCAGGCGTGGCACGCCAAGCTTGAAGAATGCACAAATGCATGGGCGTGCCACTTGAGCAGTATGGCGTGGCACGCTAGTACAATAATCCAGAGAAGGAGCTGAAGGCAACTAAAGACTGGGCGTGCCACTTGGTGTCGAAGGCGTGGCACGCCAACCTCTCAATCTCACTTGGGCGTGCCACTTGAAGCTGAGGCGTGGCACGCCAACCATTGGAATCAAGGCAAGATCATGGGCGTGGCACGCTGGTACAAGTTTCCAGAGAGGATGAAAGAGGCCAATTACATGGGGCGTGCCACTTGGTATCGAAGGCGTGGCATGCCATTCACTATTCTTCACTTAGGCATGCCACTTGAGCAACCAAGCGTGGCACGCCAGTGTCATTCAGAGGGCAAAGAAGCATTGGGGCGTGCCAGTTGAGTTTGTGGCGTGGCACGCCAAACAGAGGAACCACTCGCTCACAAAGGGACGTGGCATGCCAGACCCTGGGCGTGTCACGCTAGTGCAACTTTCCAGAGTCAAAGGAAAGTGGAAAAAGCAAAGGGCGTGCCACCTGAGCTCGAAGGCGTGGCACGCCAACACAAGAATTCTACTATGGCGTGTCGCTTGAGTTCGAAGGCATGGCACGCCAAGGTTGATAGAGAGAAGAGCGTGCCACTTGAAGGATTGGGCGTGGCACGCCAAGCTAGACATGAAAGGCACGTGACACGCTAGTAAAACGCCAGCCATGCGCCAGCTGAGAAGTCACGCTTATTGAGTACTTTTCAAGCTATGAGTAGCTAACTTCCCTCTCATTGAGAGAGGGAGCTCTGTTGTACTTGATGGATTGATAATAGTGAAATTCTTCTTCTCTTCATCTTCTCTTTGATTTTCTAGAAGGAATTTTGTTCTTAATGCTTAGTGTTCAATTATCTTGGGAAAGAGATTGAATGCAATTGGGTTTCATGGGAACCTTGGGAAAGGAAATATGAAACCATGCTTGAAATCCCTTCTCACACTTTAGTAGAATCTGGGTTTTGGTGATGGGATATGTGACATATAATCCCCCCTCTACCTGGACCTATGAGGGTGTGTGGCAAAATCAGGGACCAAGCATATCTCTCTTCATGAGTAATTAGACCAAGGAATTGGCTATTGATCAAAATTTGAGAGATTGAGTCACTACGGGATTGGGGCTCAATCAATCATGATTGCCAAGAGGTCAATGAGTTGCATGATTGAAGAAGATCTAAGCTAGATTTGATCCAAAGAGACAACATCTCCCAATCTCAATTAATTTCCCTATTCTTATCTATCCATTTCTTTACAGCTTAATTTTTACATTCAGTAATTACCCACTCCCATTTACATTCAAGTCATTTATGATTCAGCACTTTACATTCTGCAATTTCCATTTCTGCACTTTATTGCTTTTCTGTATATTCTAGTCATTTACATTTATGTCATTTACAATTCTGCACTTCACAATCTTATTGATTCGCTTGACTAATTCATCAATCAATTAAAACTGTTTGAATTTGCCAATCTCTGTGGATACGATCCCACTCCACTGTGGGTTATTACTTGGCGATAATTTTGGTGTGCTTGCCAAAAGAAATAATTCACTAATTTTTGAAATGGGTAGTGAATCTGAGTCATCAAGTGGCCACACCAAACTTAGCTTTTTAGCTAGTTCTTAGCTCAATCACTCATCATCATTAGTAAATGCTTTCATCCAGCTACACTTCCAAAAAATAGCACACAATTTAACAAACAAAGCTATCTTAACTATCAAAACTGAAATTAACTTCCTAAGCTAATATTTACAATCTACTTCTAATAAAGCAATAAATCAAAAGGATATAAAGTGTTGGGTTGCCTCCCAACCAGCGCTTCTTTATCGTCACTAGCTTGACATTCTTTCTTTTTCAGTTAAGGTGGTAGCTCACTCTTCTTTCATCCAGTGAGTCCCCCAGGTAATGCTTGAGTCTATGGCCATTTGCAGTGAAGGTTCTCTGTGTTTTGTCCTCCATGAGCTCCACTTGACCATAGGGGTACACTTTGATGATGGTGAAGGGTTCAGACCATCTAGACTTAAGCTTCCCAGGGAAGAACCTATGTCTAGAATTGTACAATAACACCTTTTATCCTTCAGTGAACTCCCTCTTTGCTATCTTTTGATCATGCCATCTTTTTGTGTTCTCTTTGTAGATCTTTGCATTTTCATATGCTTGGTTCCTAAATTCTTCCAGCTTGTTGAGTTGCCTCAGCCTCTTTTCTCTAGCAGCTTGCTCATCAAAATTCAGAAGTTTTAGAGCCCAGAAAGCTCTATGCTCCAGTTCAACTGGCAAGTGGCAAGCCTTGCCAAATACTATTTGGTATGGTGACATCCCAATGGGGGTCTTGAAGGCTGTCCTGTAGGCCTATAAAGCATTGTCTAGTTTCTTAGACCAGTCCTTCCTTGAGCTTCCAACAGTTTTTTCGAGAATCCTTTTTAGCTCCCTATTGGAAATCTCTGCTTGCCCGTTGGTCTGCGGATGATAAGGGGTTGCCACCTTGTGTTTGACTCCATATCTGAGAATGAGTGCTTCCAGTTGTTTATTGCAGAAATGTCTCCCTCCATCACTAATGAGTGCTCTGGGAACTCCAAACCTGCTGAAGATGTTCTTTCTTAAGAAGCTCATTACAACCTTGTTGTCATTTGTGGTGGTGGCAATAGCCTCCACCCACTTTGACACATAATCTACAGCCACAAGTATATAACTATTTGAGTAGGAGGATGGGAAAGGCCCCATGAAGTCAATCCCCCATATATCGAATAGTTCTAGCTCCATTATAAATCTCTGTGGCATCTCATTATTCCTGGGTAAATTGCCAACCCTCTGGCATTCATCACACCTTGACACCAAGTCCTTTGCATCCTTGAAAATGCTTGGCCAGTAGAATCCTGATGCATGAAAACTTGTCTCTCAACAAATTTCCCTTCGACAAGTATACCGAATTGTCATCAAGTAAAACTCACAATAGAGTGAGGTCGAATCCCACAGGGATTGATTGGTCAAGCAATTCTAGTTATAAGAATATGCTAGTTGAGCTAAACAGAATTGAGATTGAGATGCTGAAATTTAAATGACTAGAAAGTAAATAACAAAAATTAAAGTGTAGAATCTTAAATGGGGAGTTGGGGTAACGAGTAGGAAATTAAATGGCAGAAAGTAAATAGAATGGGTAAGATCAGAAATGGGGAGATCATTGGGTTTAGGAGATGTTGCATTCTCCGGATCAAGTTCATTCTCATCTCTTCCTCAATCAATGCATTCATTAATCTCCTTGGCAATCTTAAGTGATTGGATCCCAATTCCTTGGCAATCCAATCTCTCTAAGCTTGAACAATTGCCCAATTCCTTGATTTAATTGCTCATGGGAAGAGATGAAAGTGTGGTCACTGATTATACCACATGTATTTCCAAATCAAAGTGTTGGGAGGATTAAATGTCACAATATCCATCCAAACCCCAAATTGGTCCAACATGAGAAAGCATTTCTAGCATGATTTCCTCATCCCTTTTCCAAGGTTCAAAGAAGATCCAATTATGGAGAGTTTCTTTTCCAAGACAACTAACCAATTGAATTAAGATCGAAAGCTTTCTAGTATGATCAAGAGAAAAGAAAGAAGAAGAAGAATGAAAACTATAATTGATCCATCAAATTACAACAGAGCTCCCTAACCCAATGATAGGGGTTTAGTTGTTCATAGTTCTAGGAATGAAAAATGGCAGAAAAGAAGAATCCATCCTAGAAGTACAGAAAAGTAAATATGCAGAGAGTAGTTTCCAAAAGTGCTAAGCTTCTCTCTAGTTCAAAACTACTCCTATATATACTACTCTTCGTGATCTTCTAGTGAGTTCTTCAAGTCTTGGATGTGGGCTCTAGACATAGAGTTGAAGCAATTCTCATCTTTAGTGGTTCCAGCTTGCAGAGAAATATGAATTAGGCTTGGGCATTTAGTGAGATTAACATTGAGTAACATTTTGGGTGCGAGGACGTTAGTGGCATTCACTTTTTCCACTAACGTTCCACCCTTATATACCCACGTTAATTCCAACGTTAGTAATCTTAACGTGAATACTAACGTTTCTTACTCAATCCTTGGCCAACGTTAATGGGACTCACTTTTCCCATTAACGTTGACTTGTGCCCCTTTTCGCAAACGTTAATGGGAATCACTTTTCCCATTAACGTTACTTGCCTCTTGCCCTTACGTTAGATCTCACGTTAGCTTGGCTAACGTAGCTCTTAACGTAGATATGTATCACCTTCAAGAGCGTTAGTGACACTCACATTTGTCACTAACGCTCCAATTGCCTTAAGTCCCTACGTTAGAACCCACGTTAACTAAGTTAACGTTGCTCTTAACGTAGTGATGAAGCCATCTCCCAACGTTAGTGACAAAGGTGAGTGTCACTAACATTGGTTCTTTTGAATTCAACTCCACGTTAACTTTCACGTTAACAATCTTAACGTGAGAGTTAACGTAGGTAATGCTAATGATCCAACGTTAGTGACAAAAGTGAGTGTCATTAACGTTGGCGTTGTTGATCCTCTTCCACGTTAGAGTTCACGTTAACTAAGTTAACGTGACTCTTAACGTGGGGCATTGCCTAGTTTCCCAACGTTAGTGGTGTTCACTTTTACCACTAACGTTGAGGAGAAACGTTATTGGAGTTCATGTTTCTCGTTAACGTGGAGTCCTCTTTTTCTTCTACGTTAATACCACGTTAACATAGTTAACATGGTTCTTAACGTAAGCTATGAATGGCTTCGCAGGCGTTATTGGTGATCACTTTTCTCATTAACGTTGCAAGCTCTTTGCCATCCCACGTTAGTAGTCACGTTAACTAAGTTAACGTGAATGCTAACGTGGTTCTTCCATGCTTCATTTGTCCTAAAATCAAGCAATTAAAGTACATTAAAGCTCTAGCCAAAGTCATGAGATTATGCATCATTAAGTTATCATGCAATTCTGGCAAAAATCTCATTAAATCATGCAAAATTCACAATAGTTGCTTAAATGAAGGTGTAAGTGTATTTTCACCTAAAACTTGCCTTATTCACTAGGAAAATACATGAAACTACCCTAAAACAGTAAAGAAAAGGTCAGTGAAACTGGCCTAGATGCCCTGGCATGACAACACCAAACTTAAAGCTTGCTTGTCCCTAAGCAAGTACTGAAGCATAAGAAAAATGAAATGAAAGAACAAGAAGATAAAATGGAAGTAGCATTCCTGGTTCATGGAGTTTCATGCATAGCAACTTAGGTTCTTTCCTTTTAGGTTTCAAGCCTTTATCAAATCCCTAGTCACTCTCTTGATTGCATCCCTTGAGGCTTCTTTCTTATTGATCCTTCTCTTTTTTTTTTAAGTTTATTTTTCTTTTTGCTAGATGCTTTGTAATAGGGCGACTCTTTATGATAAGCTTTCAGCCAACACTCCCAAACCAGTTGGTTTTAGGGTGCTAGGTGTTAAGACACCCCTAAGGACTTACTCCCTCAACTCTCTTTCCCTCATACATACACACCACAGGCACATGGTTTGTTGTTCTTCTTTCTTGAGACCTTGGTGTCTAGCACCTCTTTGGGTTACTAAGTGCTCTGTAACAAGGTTACTCTTGATAGTGGACTTTCAGCTGATAATCCCGGATTAGTTAATCCAAGTTACCAAGTGATATGGCACCCCTAAGAGCTTATTCATCCAAGTATATCCCTTGTACATAAACACCATAGACACATGCCTCAATTTTGAAACCCTTGGTGCCTAGCATTGTTTCTTATTGTGTTCCCTTTCTTATTTTCACTTGTATTACTCTTTTTTCTTTTCTTGTTGGGATCTTATTGGTTAGCTAGCCTCAAAGAATGTGTCTCAAACATAGGACTTAGGATGGATAGTTGCTTTCTTTCCTTTCTTGGTGAACCAACTTAGCTTACTAATCATCCTACCACAAACATTCAGAATGCACTTCACAAAATGGCTCCACTCTTGTTCTTTCCATAACATTTTCTTTTAGATAAACTTAGAGAGATAAGCATACAAGTAAGGAAGATGAAAGTGAGCATTCAAGACATTAGGCTCAGTAACATAAACCTAAGCAATGAAACTTAAATGCATAATTGAAAATCCTATGCTACCATGGAAGCATGTTCTATTTCATACATGATTTTTCTTATTTAAAGCTTTAAAAAAGAAGGTAAACTAAGAAGGAACTTCACCACCTTTCACTTGTTGATGTGCTCATTTTTCTTCTGCTCCCTTGCCATTTTTAGATTCGCTTTGTCCACTTGTGCTTCCTGATATCAGGGCATCCTGGCTAGTTTTACTAGCCATTTTTTTGTATGCTTTAGGTTGGTTTCATGCATTTTCTTAGGCAATAAGCAAGTATTTGGATGAGAATTGTATGCATGCCTTGATTCAATCAAACATTGTTAAATATGTGCATTTTCATGAGATTTATGCAAGAATTGTTTGATGTTTTGAATGATGCAAAATCTTGTGATTTAGCAAGGCTTTGATGCATGTGTTTGGTTGATGATAGGTGAAGCAAAGAGCCCTTAGAGCAAGAAAGATTGGGGACATAGCAAGCTTGGCAAGGAGGAAGAGACTTGGGAGTTGCCAACGTGCATTATCACTTGAGTGTTTGGCAATAACGCCAAGTAGTCCTGGAAGGTGAATTTGAAGCCCCAAGCAAGTTACCAACTTGAATTTACAAAGGCTTGTTCCTTGGCAACGTAGCAAGTAACTTTGGCACCAAAGGGGAGCTCGAGCACGTTGTTGAGCTAGGAACCATTGGCGTGTTCTAAGGCAACGCCAGGAATGGTTGCTTGGCTAGGCACCAAGTCTTGGGTGCCAACCAAGTTGCCAACGCCAGGGAGGAGTGCCATTCACGTTGCCAACGCCAGGGAGGAGTGCCATTCACGTTGCCAACGCCAGGAAGGAGTGCCAACCAAGTTGCCAACGCCAGGAAGAGCTGCAACCACGTTGCCAACGCCAGCTTCTATAGGCGTGTTCAATGGCAACGTGGGAAGCAATATTTGGAGCCTTGAGGAAGGCTCGAGCACGTTGCCAACTTGGGATTCATTGGTGTGTGTAGTGGCAACGCCAGGAAGCTTTGGATGGTGAAGAATGGAGGTAGCACGTTGGCAACTTGGAAATACAAGGGAGTGTTTGTCAAAAACGCCGGCAACCTTGGCAGCCTGACCTTACCTCCTTCAATGGAGTATATCTTGAGCTACAAAACTCCAAATGAGGTGATTCCAACGGCATTTGAAAGTAGACATCCAGAGCTTTCCAACCATATATCATAGTAGGGGTTGTCATTCATTTTGAAGCTTCAAAAGCTGGCGTTACCAACGCTGGAAACAAGGGCGTTTTCACCAAAAACGTGTGCGATTTTGGCAGCCTGACCATGTCTCCTTCAAACAAGCATAACTTGATCTACAGAGATCCAAATTGAGTGCTTCCAGTTGCGTTGGAAAGCTAACATTCAGAGCTTTCCAACCATATATAATAGTCTAGGGTGGAGCACAAAATTGAAGCCAAATCAGAGTCATCTTTAGGCCCCAAAAAAACAAGAACATGAAGTTGAAATTCAAGAAGGCTAGAAGGCAGCCCATGAGGAAGCAACGAGCACGTTGCCAACGTGCCAACAAGGGGGCGTGTTCAGCAACAACGCCAGCCCCATGTCTCAGCCTTGGGAGGTTTGGCACGTTGCCAACTTGGAAGAGAGGGGCGTGTTCAGCAACAACTCCAACAAATCTGGCAGCCTGACCTTGCCCTCTTCCATGGAGTATATCTTGAGTTGTAGACCTTCAAATGATGCACTCTCAATGGCATTGGAAAGTAGACATCTGGAGCTTTCCAATGATATATAATAGTATGGGTTTGACATTCGTTTGAAGCTTCAAAAGCTGGCTTCATTTGGAACCTCTTAAACTAACCACGTTGGCAACTTGGAATCTAAGTTGGCAACGCCCTTGCTAAAATTTGGCTCCCTGGGAGGCATAACCCACGTTGCCAACTTGGAGAAGGTGAAGGCGTGTTTGTTAGCAACGCCTGCGAAGCTCAGAAGCAATAGAAGGTAACCCACGTTGCCAACTTGAGAATGTGAAGGCGTGTTTGTCAAAAACGCCCAACCAGGGCAGCCTGACCTTGCCCTCTTCAATGGAGCATAACTTGAGCTAGGAAAGTCCAAATGAGGTGATTTCAGTGGCATTGGAAAGTAGACATCAAGAGCTTTCCAATGATATATCATAGTTCATATTTAGGCAAAGGATTGATACTCAAATTCTGGGCAACATTAAGCATGAAAGTAAAGTCAAGAAGAAGAAAAGCAAGTTGTTAGCAACAACTTGGGCTAGTAACGCCCAAGCACCAAGCTACCAGCCCAGGAAGTGTATTGGCACGTTGCCAACGTCCTTTGAACTGGCGTGTTTGCCAGTAACGCCAGGCCATTGGGCCAGAAGCAATGTGAATGAGCTCTTCTTCCTCTGTTTGACAAGAATTCCTTCATGAAGCTAATCCAAATCAAGCAAGCAAAGCCCATAAATCTCAACCAATCAAGACCACAAGAATCATCTAGAATAGTTAATTTTCATTTTGTTTGTAATTTTCTTTTAATTTCATTTCAATTTGTAATTTAGAAAAGCCTATATAAAGGCCATAGTCTCATAGCATTGAGAGGTTGGATTGGGGGGGATACGGAGGAGACCAATTTGAAATTCTGTGAATTGGCACACTCCATTGAGAGTGGGTCTTCGGACCCCTCCCTTTCATACACTCTTCTTAACTTCCCCTTCTCTTCTTCCTTAGTAGTAGTGTAGTTTAATTTGTAGTTTTCATCTATGAATTTTTGAATTCTCAATTTCAGTTTTGAGTCTTTAAGCATTTCCTTTTTATTCTTCTTCCTTTACATTTAGTTTAATTTTGATTTATGGCGATTGTTGTTGAAATTGGAGCAATGACTCACTAAACCCCACTTTCATTAGGGGGAGGAGCTCTGTTTGTTGGAATGAATTGGTGAACCCATCTTCACCTCCTCAATTCTAGTGGTTGATCTAAAGAGGGAACTCTTGCTCTTCATAGATTCAACCACCATCGAGAGAGGGGTTAATCTACATGAATTATGAGGTGAATTTGAGGATTGAGCCACATAATTCAGTTTAGAGTTCATCCTTTCATGATTTCTTTAATCAATACCTTGGTTAGTATGTGAGATGTAACTCTCCTTGGTTGAGATTATAGGAATTGTGTGGCTGGATTAGATTTGAGCTTCATCTCTTCTCATGAACAATTAGATCACGAGAGTGGCAATTGGTTATGTTGAGAGAGATTGAATCACCAAGAGATTGGGATTCAATCACCCACTTGCCATGGATCTATACCCATGATTGAGGAAGATTTGACTAACATCAATTCATGAAAACTAGCATCTCTGATCCCTAATGATCCTCTCTATCATTAATTCTCATCTCTCTTGTTCTTAGTGTTTGAAAACCCATTGCCCAACTCCCTTCTACATTCTGTCAATTTACTATTCTTGTTATTACATTCTGTTCCTTTATTTCTTGCCATTTACTCTTATGTTCTTTAAATTTCTGCAACCTTTAATTCCTTGCAATTTACTTTTGATGTCATTTAAGTTTCTTGCACTTTAAGTTTCCGTCATTTACTTCCATTTTATTTCTCTATTCTAGTTCTTTACATTTTGTGTCATTTAAATTCTTGCAATTATGTTCAAAAATCAAAATGCTCATGAAATCAAAACTATGTTCGCTTGACTAAATCTACCATTTAACTAAAGTTGCTTAATCTACCAATCCTCGTGGGATCGACCTCACTCCTAGTGAGTCTTACTACTTGATACGACCCGGTATACTTGCCGGTTAGACGTGAAATCTCAAATTTTCACGTATCAAGTTTTTGGCGCCGTTGCCGGGGATTGGAAAAGATTGACAATGATTAAGTGAATGGTAGTTTAGATTAAGTTTTTACTTTGTTTTTGCTTTGTACAGTTCTTTTATTTTTTTTTTTTTTTGATTTTCTTTTTGACACTAAGGTGTTTGAGTTATTGCCTCACTAAGACATTCTTCTCTCTGACATGAATTTCAATTTTATTGGGTGTGGTGTTTTACAAAGTTCAAATGGAGTTCAACTCATCTTGTGATCAAACAAACTTTTTGGAATATCACCCATCACCACCAATCTCTAATGGTAGCTGGGAATATCACCAAGAAAATACAAATTCTGAGCACTCCAATCCATGGAGATATGCTTCAGAACCACAAGATGAGCAAGAGAATCATATGGTATATTTCTCACCACCATAAAATGATTCAAGTCATTATTCTAATGGTGGCTGGGAGTATCGCCAAGAAATTGCAAATTCTGAGCACTCCAATCCATGGAGATTTGCTCCAGAGCCACAAATTGATCAAGCTAATCACATGAGATATTGTTCAGAACCACAAAATGATTTATGTCATTACCCTCATGGTGCTTGGGCATATCAACAAGAGTGTAAACAATCAAGTGAAATGAATTTTCTCCCAGAGCCACAAAGTGAACCATGCTGTTATGACATTGACACAAACTATGGCTGGGAAGGAAATTTTAATTCTCCAAATGCTATTCATCAAGAGACATCATCTCTTGATTATGCTTGCAACAGATTCATGCAAGATTCCTCCCAAGGACTACAAGATTGTCCATACTATGATGATTTCAACAATTCTTCAAGTTGTGCCTGGGAGGAGCAAAACCAGAAAGCATTTGAGAGCCCATATTCTACTTATCAAGAGCCATCACCTCTTAATTATCCAACCTCACCTCCAAATTTTTCATATCAAAATTCTTCACCACTTGAGTTTGCCTCAACACAAAATTCCTTCCAAAATTCATACAATTCAATTCATCATCCACAAAATTCATTCCACCAACCACAAAACTTATTCCACAATTCACAGATTCATTTCATACCACTCAAAACAACCTCACCACAACACATCCATATCCACAAAACTTCTCTCAACCTTCACCTCTTAAGCTAGTAGCTGAGGACCTCCTTCAAACGTCCAGAGAACTCTTGGAAAGACAAGAACAATATTGGGAGGAACGAGAGAGCCTTTTTGAGAAAATAGATGGGCACTTAGAGCAAATAAAGAAACATTTAGGATTGCCAAGCATTGAGAATGAAGACCAATTTGTGAGTGAGGAAGTGGAAAAAGAAGAACAAAAGGTCCATTTGTCAAGTGAAATTGCAATGAAGGATGAGTTGGTGGAGGTATATGAGCACAGAATTCCAAGTCCACAGAGGGTAGTTGAAGTAACATGGAACATGAAAACTCACAACTCTCAAACTTCCTTGAAACAAAAGGCTCAACAATTGAATCCATGATTGAAAGATATGAAGAATGAAAAAATCTTGGGAAGAACAACAAACCTCTTCCATGATTGAGCTATTAAAGCAAATGTTGAGTGTAAAAGAGGAAGTGGAAGAGCAAGAACGTGAGGAAGACACTCAAGAGAAATCACACTCAACTGAAACAGAGAAGTACAAAAAGGAAGGGCTCATAAGACCACCAATTCAAGAGGCTTTTGATGAAAAGAAGACTCCAACAATCACACAACCACCAAGACTTGGATTCAAGGAAGTGAAGGCAATTAACAAAAGCACCAAGAAGAGGATTGTGACCAAGCTACCAAGGACAATATTCATGAAGAAAAAGGGGTCAACCACAAGCAATTCTCCCCCTGATCCAGCAAGCAAGCTCATCAAGCCATTAACAAAAGAAAGCTTGCTGAGGAGAGCCAAGACAGGGGACACTAGCTGAATTTTCTTCCCCCTTATGGTCATTCCTATTAACAAACTGGAAGAAGAGAAAAGTGAACAACATATCAACCATAGGTATAATTTCTCTTCTCTGCTTTGTTTTTGTTCTTTGTTTTATTTAAATTCAATAAATTGGCATATGGTTACATTTTAAGTTTGGTGTTGCCTTGCAACAAATTGTTTTCAATCTTCTTGGATGATTGCATCAAATCAAAAATGAAAGTGACACACCAAGATTCTAAGTTTGGTGTGCCATTTATTTTCTATGCAATTTATTCAAGCAACACTACTTGTCTGCATAATCATAATGCCTCTGCAGTTTTAGTTTTCTCTTTAATTTGACACTTTGCATTCTACTTGCTTTAGTTATTTTTCTATCTTTAAATGCTTTCATTTAGTTTGCTTATTAACTGTTTTTGTTAATACATTACCAAGATATCCTTATTCATGACAGATTCTTAGCTTGGTGATTGTATTTAACAATACAACAGTTTCATTTGCTTAGTTTTAATTCAAATAATTGACATATGATTGCATTCTAAGTTTGGTATTGCTATGCAACAAATTTGTTTCCAATCTTTACTGGATACTTGCATTAATTCCAAGTGAAAGTGTCACACTAAGTTTGGTGTGCCACTTATCTTTTATGCAATGTATTGTGCTCACCTTCTTAAGTTTGCAATCAAAATGTCTCTATATGATTGCATTCTAAGTTTGGTATTGCTAGCAACAAAATTTGTTTCCAATCTTTACTGGATACTTGCATTAATTCCAAGTGAAAGTGTCACACTAAGTTTGGTGTGCCACTTATCTTTTATGCAATGTATTGTGCTCACCTTCTTAAGTTTGCAATCAAAATGTCTCTGTCTCTTGTGCCTTAATTGTTATCTTTAATTTTGCTTACTTGAAACACATGTGCTACTAATGTTTCATTGTGTAAGACATTCATGATCTATCTTAGCCCCATAGCCATGGTTCTAATTGTTGCTTGAGGACAAGCAATCATTCTAAGTTTGGTGTGGGAAGGGAAAGAAAAGGAGGAAAAGGACAACAATAGAGAAGATAAATTACAAGGTTGTAAAGTTCTTTTTCCTCTCATTTGTTTCCAGCACTTTAAATTGCATGATTGTCTTATTACCTTCTTTATATGCATGTGTGGTATGAATAAGCATAGCTTGAATTTTGATTTGCAATATGTTGCTGTGGCATTATGACTACCAACTTGAGTTTTGTGAATTCAAAAGCAAAAAAAAGGCATCATGATCATAAACAAACAAGGAATTAAAGAAGAACTTGGCATGTGCATACAAGTATTGGAAAGCTAGTATGATTGATTGTTGCTCAAGTACATTAGATTTTATTTAATTGAAGTTTTCATCTAGGACATTTTATGAAATATTTTGAAAATCATGAAAACCTTGAAGAAGCAAATGCAATTAAGGCAAGAAAAGAAAAAGGGAAAGAATGAGAAAGCTGAAGGCTCTGAGTACCAATGACAATTTCATTGTTATGTACTTGTGGTGTTTATGTATCAAGTAAAATGCTTGAAAACAAAACACTTAGAAGTCAAGGCTAGGCTCAAGTGCAAAAGCACTCCCTCAAAGCTCAAGGCTCTGAGCATCAATGATTAGAGAGTCAAGAAAAGAAATAAATGTGCTTAATAAAGTCCTCTAATTAAATGCTTGTGGTGCTTATGTATCAAGTGGTAATACTTGAAAACAAAGCATTTAGAGTCGTAGTTTTGTTATCAACTCATGGGGCAAAGCACCCAAAAAGAGAAGCTAATAAGAAAAATCAAAAGCTTGTTTCAAGGAAGAAATATAAGAAAAAGATTTCATAAATTGAGCTAGATAAAAGCATCAATCATTTACATTTCTTTTGTGATTGTAGCATGCATAGAAAACTAGCTTGCCATGAACATTAACTTGCTATTCTTCTAACCTTGGATTGTTAATCTCTATTGCATGATAGGCAATAAGCAAGTATTTGGATGAGAATTGTATGCATGCCTTGATTCAATCAACATTGTTAAATATGTGCATTTTCATGAGTTTATGCAAGAATTGTTTGATGTTTTGAATGATGCAAATCTTGTGATTTAGCAAGGCTTGGATGCATTGTTTGGTTGATGATAGGTGAAGCAAGAGCCCTTAGAGCAAGAAAGATTGGGGACATAGCAAGCTTGGCAAGGAGGAAGAGACTTGGGAGTTGCCAACGTGCATTATCACTTGAGTGTTTGGCAATAACGCCAAGTAGTCCTGGAAGGTGAATTTGAAGCCCCAAGCAAGTTACCAACTTGAATTTACAAAGGCGTGTTCCTTGGCAACGTAGCAAGTAACTTTGGCACCAAAGGGGAGCTCGAGCACGTTGTTGAGCTAGGAACCATTGGCGTGTTCTAAGGCAACGCCAGGAATGTTGCTTGGCTAGGCACCAAGTCTTGGGTGCCAACCAAGTTGCCAACGCCAGGGAGGAGTGCCATTCACGTTGCCAACGCCAGGGAGGAGTGCCATTCACGTTGCCAACGCCAGGAAGGAGTGCCAACCAAGTTGCCAACGCCAGGAAGAGCTGCAACCACGTTGCCAACGCCAGCTTCTATAGGCGTGTTCAATGGCAACGTGGGAAGCAATATTTGGAGCCTTGAGGAAGGCTCGAGCACGTTGCCAACTTGGGATTCATTGGCGTGTGTAGTGGCAACGCCAGGAAGCTTTGGATGGTGAAGAATGGAGGTAGCACGTTGGCAACTTGGAAATACAAGGGAGTGTTTGTCAAAAACGCCGGCAACCTTGGCAGCCTGACCTTACCTCCTTCAATGGAGTATATCTTGAGCTACAAAACTCCAAATGAGGTGATTCCAACGGCATTTGAAAGTAGACATCCAGAGCCTTCCAACCATATATCATAGTATGGGGTTGTCATTCATTTTGAAGCTTCAAAAGCTGGCGTTACCAACGCTGGAAACAAGGGCGTTTTCACCAAAAACGTGTGCGATTTTGGCAGCCTGACCATGTCTCCTTCAAACAAGCATAACTTGATCTACAGAGATCCAAATTGAGTGCTTCCAGTTGCGTTGGAAAGCTAACATTCAGAGCTTTCCAACCATATATAATAGTCTAGGGTGGAGCACAAAATTGAAGCCAAATCAGAGTCATCTTTAGGCCCCAAAAAAACAAGAACATGAAGTTGAAATTCAAGAAGGCTAGAAGGCAGCCCATGAGGAAGCAACGAGCACGTTGCCAACGTGCCAACAAGGGGGCGTGTTCAGCAACAACGCCAGCCCCATGTCTCAGCCTTGGGAGGTTTGGCACGTTGCCAACTTGGAAGAGAGGGCGTTTCAGCAACAACTCCAACAAATCTGGCAGCCTGACCTTGCCCTCTTCCATGGAGTATATCTTGAGTTGTAGACCTTCAAATGATGCACTCTCAATGGCATTGGAAAGTAGACATCTGGAGCTTTCCAATGATATATAATAGTAGGGTTTGACATTCGTTTGAAGCTTCAAAAGCTGGCTTCATTTGGAACCTCTTAAACTAACCACGTTGGCAACTTGGAATCTAAGTTGGCAACGCCCTTGCTAAAATTTGGCTCCCTGGGAGGCATAACCCACGTTGCCAACTTGGAGAAGGTGAAGGCGTGTTTGTTAGCAACGCCTGCGAAGCTCAGAAGCAATAGAAGGTAACCCACGTTGCCAACTTGAGAATGTGAAGGCGTGTTTGTCAAAAACGCCCAACCAGGGCAGCCTGACCTTGCCCTCTTCAATGGAGCAACTTGAGCTAGGAAAGTCCAAATGAGGTGATTTCAGTGGCATTGGAAAGTAGACATCAAGAGCTTTCCAATGATATATCATAGTTCATATTTAGGCAAAGGATTGATACTCAAATTCTGGGCAACATTAAGCATGAAAGTAAGTCAAGAAGAAGAAAAGCAAGTTGTTAGCAACAACTTGGGCTAGTAACGCCCAAGCCCAAGCTACCAGCCCAGGAAGTGTATTGGCACGTTGCCAACGTCCTTTGAACTGGCGTGTTTGCCAGTAACGCCAGGCCATTGGGCCAGAAGCAATGTGAATGAGCTCTTCTTCCTCTGTTTGACAAGAATTCCTTCATGAAGCTAATCCAAATCAAGCAAGCAAAGCCCATAAATCTCAACCAATCAAGACCACAAGAATCATCTAGAATAGTTAATTTCATTTTGTTTGTAATTTTCTTTTAATTTCATTTCAATTTGTAATTTAGAAAAGCCTATATAAAGGCCATAGTCTCATAGCATTGAGAGGTTGGATTGGGGGGGATACGGAGGAGACCAATTTGAAATTCTGTGAATTGGCACACTCCATTGAGAGTGGGTCTTCGGACCCCTCCCTTTCATACACTCTTCTTAACTTCCCCTTCTCTTCTTCCTTAGTAGTAGTGTAGTTTAATTTGTAGTTTTCATCTATGAATTTTTGAATTCTCAATTTCAGTTTTGAGTCTTTAAGCATTTCCTTTTTATTCTTCTTCCTTTACATTTAGTTTAATTTTGATTTATGGCGATTGTTGTTGAAATTGGAGCAATGACTCACTAAACCCCACTTTCATTAGGGGGAGGAGCTCTGTTTGTTGGAATGAATTGGTGAACCCATCTTCACCTCCTCAATTCTAGTGGTTGATCTAAAGAGGGAACTCTTGCTCTTCATAGATTCAACCACCATCGAGAGAGGGGTTAATCTACATGAATTATGAGGTGAATTTGAGGATTGAGCCACATAATTCAGTTTAGAGTTCATCCTTTCATGATTTCTTTAATCAATATACCTTGGTTAGTATGTGAGATGTAACTCTCCTTGGTTGAGATTATAGGAATTGTGTGGCTGGATTAGATTTGAGCTTCATCTCTTCTCATGAACAATTAGATCACGAGAGTGGCAATTGGTTATGTTGAGAGAGATTGAATCACCAAGAGATTGGGATTCAATCACCCACTTGCCATGGATCTATACCCATGATTGAGGAAGATTTGACTAACATCAATTCATGAAAACTAGCATCTCTGATCCCTAATGATCCTCTCTATCATTAATTCTCATCTCTCTTGTTCTTAGTGTTTGAAAACCCATTGCCCAACTCCCTTCTACATTCTGTCAATTTACTATTCTTGTTATTACATTCTGTTCCTTTATTTCTTGCCATTTACT
Organism: Arachis stenosperma; assembly: GCF_014773155.1. NCBI lineage: Eukaryota > Viridiplantae > Streptophyta > Magnoliopsida > Fabales > Fabaceae > Arachis > Arachis stenosperma. The sequence goes on along the minus strand of NC_080380.1, from coordinate 77,218,939 downwards.
CTTATGTTCTTTAAATTTCTGCAACCTTTAATTCCTTGCAATTTACTTTTGATGTCATTTAAGTTTCTTGCACTTTAAGTTTCCGTCATTTACTTCCATTTTATTTCTCTATTCTAGTTCTTTACATTTTGTGTCATTTAAATTCTTGCAATTATGTTCAAAAATCAAAATGCTCATGAAATCAAAACTATGTTCGCTTGACTAAATCTACCATTTAACTAAAGTTGCTTAATCTACCAATCCTCGTGGGATCGACCTCACTCCTAGTGAGTCTTACTACTTGATACGACCCGGTATACTTGCCGGTTAGACGTGAAATCTCAAATTTTCACGTATCACTTCCTCTCATCCGATTTGCTCTAGCTAATTTCCAATCTTCTAGTGCCTTCCTTACTGATTCATGACTTTGTTCAGCCCTTTCGCGCTCCACTCGTGCTAATTCATCCTTTACATCCTCATATTTTATGATTCCTGGATGCAAAACAGGTAATTGTCTGACTAGATATCCAAGCCTGGCTTGGGTATTCACATGGTATCCAGTCTCACTCATGTAGACTCCTTCCGAGAATGTTCTATATTCATCGAAAAGATCTGCTTGTTCTCTTTCTTTCCTATGCATCTCATGAATGTGTACTCCTTGATGTGCTTGGATGTTGATTAGCCTTTGGATGGCTTCTTGTTGTTGATCATGTTTCTGATTCAGGTTGTGGAAGTATTCACTCCATTGTCTCCCTTGCTCCAATTGCTGATCCACCAGTTGTTTTTGCCACTCCGCTTGTTGATTCATCCATCTAGAAAGTGACTCTTCATGGCGATCCCTTGATTGTATTTGGAGCTCCTTTTGCGCCTCTTGATTTTCCATGCATTGCCTAGATAATGTGTCAATAGCCTCCTGCAGTTGGTGCATGCTTAGGGTGGCTGAAACTTGCTCTTGTGGATGTTGTTCTTCTTCAGCTTGATGAGCTGGCCTCTTCCGTACCCTTCGTAGAGGTAATGGAGTTGCAGCAGCGTGCATCCGGCAATAAGTAAGTGGAAGACCAACCTTTATCCACTCAGGGTTTTCATCTTCGAATATCACCCTGGCCAGTTTGCAAAGGAGGAAGATAGTGCTAGGATAACTCAACTTTCCTCCAGAGCCACTCTTCTCGGAAAGCTTCCTAATGCCTTGAGCTATGAGTTCATAAACCTTGATCTCTCCTCCCTTCATTATACATTGCACCATCATTGCTCTCTTGAGGTTCACTTCCGAGTTATTTCCAGCTGGGAGAATGGATCTCCTTACAATTTCGAACCATCCTTTAGCCTCAGGGAGGAGATCTCCTCTTTTTATAAATTTCGGCTTCCCCTTGGGACCTCTCTCCCAATCTGCTCCTTGCACACATATATCCTGTAGAATCTGGTCATAATTGGGGTTTTGGTCCATTCTCGAGTGATAGCTCTCCTCTTCAAAGGGTATGCTTCTCAATTTCAACACTCTCATGATAGTCATGGGGCTAAAGTCTACCACGACCCCTCTCACAAAACTTGTGTATGAGTCATCCTTCTTGTCTTGCCTAACTGCATTTGCATAGAACTCTCTTACTAGAGTGGCATTCACCCTTGTGACAGGGTCGGTGAGGAGCTCCCATCGGCGTTGTTCCACCTTCTCTATGATTTCTGGGCACTCGGCTTTTGTGACTTGAAAGCCTAGTTCATAAATGATTTCCTTCTCAGTCATCCACCCATACTAAAGTGCATGATAGAAGGTTCTAAATTGCACTTCATCAAAAGGAGGATGCTCTATGGGTCCCTTCCCTTTTTGCCTCTTGGAGCTTGATGATGCCATGAGTGAGGCTCAGTTTGCGAAGACGGTGAAGGCTATGAAGTTGAAGATGGAATTCGGTTGATGTGAGGCAGAATGTGTCTTAGAAAGAAGGGAGGAAAGGTGAGGATATAAAGTGTACGTGAAGGTTGTGTGAAGGGGTTTATATAGAGAGATGGCAATTGTTGAAGGGTGTGGATTGATGGTGTTGTTTGATAGTGGACAGTTGGGGTTTTGAGATTGAAGGAGCACAAGGATCACCTCTTTTATGAGGGTCTTGGTTCGGTTTCCAAAGCCATCCACTCCCAATGTTGCATGGAAACACTTCCAAGGACATTTCCCATGAGGACAAGTGTGAAATTCCCTTGGTGTAGTGGCCGAATCCTTCTTCCTCATTTGTCCTATCAAGTACCATCAATGTCCTTTTTGATTCCCTATACACAAAAAAGAGAGAATGTGAGAATTAATTGAAAAATTGATGGGAAAATTCAAGGGGTGAACTAACGAAACAAAAATCTCTTTTTTTTTTGGCTAATTTCTTCCCATGAATTCATGAATACACATCAATCAACCATTAAGCTGCCCATGCATGCAACGTTGGTACACCAAACTTGTTTGTAGTCATATGGTGCAACAAGTTTGGGGAATGAATTGCTTTTTTTTTCAAAAAGTGTGTTCAAACCCACTTGGTGTGCTTTGAACACCAAACTTATCATGTACTATACCTTGCATGTAAAGGAGTCTTATATTGGTTATAAAAATTGATCTGAAAATCCATGAACTTTGCATTATTACTATTATTAGAGATTTAAGAGAGAGAGCGTTATAGAACATAGGTTGCCTCCAATAAAGTGCTTCTTTAGTGTCACTAGCTTGACGTTTGGTTCTTGTCAAGGTGGCTGATAGTGCTTGAAGTCCTCCCCTCTTGCAGTGAACCTATGTCCATTAGCTTTGTTGATAAGCTCCATATGCTCTAAGGACATGATTTTATTGATGGTATATACTGGGGGAAGCTGAGATGGAATAGTGGAGAGGTGAGATGGTATAGATGGAAAGTATGTAGAAATCACTTCATCACCTGGTGAGAAATTTTTTGTAGGAATTTTCTTATTTCTCCATCCCCTTGGAACTTTTTTTTTTGTTTCCATTGATGTTGTCTTGTTTTCTATGGATTCTTTTTCTAGTGGATTCTTGTTATTGATCTTGCATGACTCTGGTGGTTTTAGTTCCCCTTGGGTCACCTTTGAACGTGGTTCTTCTTGACTATATGGCTTCCCAACCAATGGGGCTTCTGATGAGCGGATAATTTATACACTTTTTGGCATTGTTTTTAGGTAGTTTTTAGTAAGTTCAAGCTACTTTTAGGGATGTTTTCATTAGTTTTTATGTTAAATTCACATCTCTGGACTTTACTATGAATTTGTGTGTTTTTCTGTAATTTCAGGTAAATTCTGGCTGAAATTGAGGGACTTGAGCAAAACTCTGAAAAAGGCTGACAAAAGGATTGCTGATGCTGTTGGATTCTGACCTCCCTGCACTCGAAATAGATTTTCTGGAGCTACAGAACTCCAATTGGCGCGCTTTCAATGGCGTTGGAAAGTAGACATCCAGAGCTTTCCAGCAATATATAATAGTCCATACTTTATTCGGGAATTGATGATGTAAAGTGGCGCTCAACGCCAAGTACATGCTGCTGTCTGGAGTTAAACGCCAGAAACACGTCATAACTCGGAGTTGAACGCCAGAAACACGCTATAACTCGGCGTTCAACTCCAATAAAAGCCTCAGCTCGTGGATAGATCAAGCTCAGCCCAAGCATACACCAAGTGGGCCCCGGAAGTGGATTTATGCATCAATTACTTACTCATGTAAACCTTAGTAGCTAGTCTAGTATATATAGGACATTTCACTATTGTATTAGTCGTCTTTTGACCACGTTTCATCTTTGGTCTCAGTTTTGTTTTATTCTTCATCTTAAGAGGCTATTGATCACGTTTGAGGGGGCTGGCCATTCGGCCATGCCTGAACCTTTCACTTATGTATTTTCAACGGTGGAGTTTCTGCACACCATAGATTAAGGGTGTGGAGCTCTGCTGTACCTCAAGTTTCAATACAATTACCATTACTTTCTATTCAATTCTCTTTTATTCTTATTCCAAGACATACGTTGCACTTCAACTTGATGAATGTGATGATCCGTGACACTCATCATCATTCTCACCTATGAACGCGCGTGACTGACAACCACTTCCGTTCTACTCTAGGCTGGGCGCATATCTCTTAGATTCCCCAACAGAATCTTTGTGGTATAAGCTAGATAGATGGCGGCATTCATGGGGATCCAGAAAGTCTAACCTTGTCTATGGTATTCCGAGTAGGATCCCGGGAATCCAGAAAGTCTAACCTTGTCTGTGGTATTCCGAGTAGGATTCCGGTATTGAATGACTGTGACGAGCTTCAAACTCCTGAAGGCTCGGCGTTAGTGACAGACGCAAAAGAATCAAGGGATTCTATTCCAACCTGATTGAGAACCGACAGATGATTAGCCGTGCTGTGACAGAGCATTTGGACCGTTTTTACTGAGAGGATGGGATGTAGCCATCGGCAAGGGTGATGCCTTCAGACGATTAGCCATGCAATGACAGCGCATAGGACCATTTTTCCAAGAGGATGAAAAGTAGCCATTGACGACGGTGATGCCCTACATACAGCTTACCATGGAAAGGAGTAAGAAGGATTGGATGAATGTAATAAGAAAGTGGAAATACAAGAGGAGCACAGCATCTCCATACACCTATCTGAAATTTCCACTATTGATTTACATAAGTATTTCTATCCTATTTTATTTTCTGTTTATTATTAATTTTCGAACTCCTCATAAACCATTTAATCTGCCTAACTGAGATTTACAAGGTAACCATAGCTTGCTTCATACCAACAATCTCTGTGGGATCGACCCATACTCACGTAAGGTATTACTTGGATGACCCAGTACACTTGCTGGTTAAGTTGAACGGAGTTTTGATCACACCAGGGATTATTAAGATCCCAATTCATCATACCATGATCTCTTTGGGGTATTTTTGATTTCATACAAATACAAAGAGACCAACTTTGAGGATCACAATTTCGTCCACCAAGTTTTTGGCGCCGTTGCCGGGGATTGTTCGAGTATGGACAATTGACGGTTCATCTTGTTGCTCAGATTAGGTAATTTTCTTTTCAAAAATCTTTTTTCGAAATTTTTCTTTTCTTTTTCATTTTTTTTTTCAACCTTGTTTTCGAAAAAAATTTATAAAAATCCAAAAAAATTAATAAAATCATAAAAATCAAAAATATTTTGTGTTTCTTGTTTGAGTCTTGAGTCAATTTTTAAGTTTGGTGTCAATTGCATGTTTTTAAAATCTATGCATTATTTTTTCGAAAATTCCATGCATTCATAGTGTTCTTCATGATCTTCAAGTTGTTCTTGACAAGTCTTCTTGTTTGATCTTGATGTTTTCTTGCTTTGTGTTGTTTGTTGTTTTTCATATGCATTTTTTGTTAGAGTCCATGCATTAAAAATTTCTAAGTTTGGTGTCTTGCATGTTTTCTTTGCATCAAAAATTTTTCAAAAATATGTTCTTGATGTTCATCATGATCTTCAAAGTGTTCTTGGTGTTCATCTTGACATTCATAGTGTTCTTGCATGCATCATGTGTTTGATCCAAAATTTTCATGTTTTGGGTCATTTTTATGTTTTTCTCTCTCATCTTTAAAAATTCAAAAAAATAAAAAAATATATCTTTTCCTTATTTTTCTCATAATTTTCGAAAATTTGAGTTGACTTAGTCAAAAATTTTTAAAATTAGTTATTTCTTACAAGTCAAGTCAAATTTTCAAAATTTAAAAATCTTATCTTTTCAAATTATTTTTCAAAAATCATATCTTTTCAATTTTATCTTTGTTTTTCGAAAATTTTCAAAAAAATCTTTCTCAAATTATTTTCAAAATTTTTTTCTTATCTTTATATCAAATTTTCGAAAATTAGCTAACAATTAATGTGATTGATTAAAAAATTTGAAGTTTGTTACTTTCTTGTTAAGAAAGGTTCAATCTTTAAATTCTAGAATCATATCTTGTAGTTACTTGTTAGTTAAGTAATTAATTTTAATTTTAAAAATTAAATCTTTTTCAAACATATCTTTTTATCACATCTTCTTATCTTATCTTTTTATCATATCCTTTTCAAAATTTTATCTTTTTTAAAAATTTGATTTTAAAATATCTTATCTAACTTCTTATCTTCTTATCTTTTTAAATTTGATTTTAATATCTTTTTCAACTAACTATTTGACTTTGTGTTTGTTTCTTATCTTTTTCAAAGTCACCTAACTACTTCTCCCTCTCTAATTTTCGAAAATATCTCACCCTTTTTTTCAAAAATTCTTTTTAATTAATTAATTGTTTTAATTTTAATTCTATCTTATCTTTTAATTTTCGAAAATACTAACCCCTTTTTCAAAATTATTTTCGAAATTCTCCCTCTCTTTTCTTATTCTATTTAATTATTTATTTACTAACACTTCTCTTCACCTCTCTTCATCTAAAAATCCGAACCATTCTTCTTCACTCTTCCCCCCCTTTCTTTTTCTACTAACATAAAGGAATCTCTATACTGTGACATAGAGGATTCCTCTTTCTATTCTTGTTTTCTTCTCTTTCATATGAGTAGGAACAAGGAAAAAGGCACTCTTGTTGAAATTGATCCTGAACCTGAAAAAACTCTAAAGAGGAAACTAAGAGAAGCTAGATTACAACAATCTAAAGGTAACCTTTCGGAAACATTAGAACAAGAGAAGGAGATGGCAGCCGAACCCAACAACAATAATGCAAGGAGAATGCTTGGTGACTTCACAAATCCAACGTCCAAATTTGATGGAAGAAGCATCTCCATTCCTGCCATTGGAGCCAATAATTTTGAGCTTAAGCCTCAACTAGTTGCTTTAATGCAACAGAACTGCAAGTTTTATGGACTTCCATCTGAAGATCCTTACCAGTTTTTAACTGAGTTCTTGCAGATTTGTGAGACTGTTAAGACGAATGGAGTTGATCCTGAAGTCTACAGACTTATGCTTTTCCCTTTTGCTGTAAGAGACAGAGCTAGAATATGGTTGGATTCACAACCTAAAGATAGCCTGGACTCCTGGGATAAGTTGGTCACGGCTTTCTTGGATAAATTCTTTCCTCCTCAAAAGCTAAGCAAGCTTAGAGTGGATGTTCAAACCTTCAAGCAAAAAGATGGTGAATCCCTCTATGAAGCTTGGGAAAGATACAAGCAACTGACCAAAAGGTGTCCATCTGACATGTTTTCAGAATGGACCATATTAGATATATTCTATTATGGTCTATCTGAATTTTCGAAAATGTCATTGGACCATTTTGCAGGTGGATCTATTCACCTAAAGAAAACCCCTGCAGAAGCTCAAGAACTCATTGACATGGTTGCAAATAACCAATTCATGTACACTTCTGAGAGGAATTCCGTGAATAATGGGATACCTCAGAAGAAAGGAGTTCTTGAAATTGATGCTCTGAATGCCATATTGGCTCAGAACAAAGTGTTGACTCAGCAAGTCAACATGATTTCTCAAAGTCTGAATGGATGGCAAAATGCATCCAACAGTACTAAAGAGGCAGCTTCTGAAGAAGCTTATGATCCTGAGAACCCTGCAATTGCAGAGGTAAATTACATGGGTGAACCTTATGGAAACACCTATAATTCATCATGGAGAAATCATCCAAATTTCTCATGGAAGGATCAACAGAAGCCTCAACAAGGCTTTAACAATGGTGGACGCAATAGGCTGAGCAATAGCAAGCCTTTTCCATCATCTTCTCAGCAGCAGACAGAGAATTCTGAACAAAGCACTTCCAATTTAGCCAATCTAGTCTCTGATCTGTCAAAAGCCACTTTCAGTTTCATGAGTGAAACAAGATCCTCCATCAGAAATCTGGAGGCACAAGTGGGCCAGCTGAGTAAGAAAGTCATTGAAACTCCTCCCAGTATTCTCCCAAGCAATACAGAGGAGAATCCAAAAGGAGAGTGCAAGGCCATTGATGTGATCAATATGGCCGAATGCACAAGGGAGGAGGAGGACGTAAATCCTAGTGAGGAAGACCTCCTGGGACGTCTCTCAAGCAAGAAGGAGTTTCCTATTAAGGATCCAAAGGAATCTGAGGCTCATATAGAGACCATAGAGATTCCATTAAATCTTCTTCTGCCATTCATGAGCTCTGAAGTCTATTCTTCCTCTGAAGAGGATGAAGATGTGACTGGAGAGCAAGTTGCTCAATATTTAGGAGCTATCATGAAGCTGAATGAAAAGTTGTTTGGTAATGAGACTTGGGAAAGTGAACCTCCCTTGGTCATTAATGAACTAGATACCTGGATTCAGCAAATTTTACCTCAAAAGAGACAAGATCCTGGCAAGTTCTTAATACCTTGTACCATAGGCACCATGACCTTTGAAAAAGTTCTATGTGATCTAGGGTCAGGGATAAATCTTATGCCACTCTTTGTAATGGAGAAGCTGGGGATCATTGAGGTACAACCTGCCTTGTTCTCACTACAATTGACAGACAAGTCATTGAGACAAGCTTATGGAATAGTAGAGGACGTGTTAGTAAAGGTTGAAGGCCTTTACATCCCTGCTGATTTCATAATCTTAGACACTAGGAAGGAAGAGGATGAATGCATCATCCTTGGAAGACCTTTCTTAGCTACAGCAGGAGCTGTGATAGATGTCAACAGAGGTGAATTAGTCCTTCAATTGAATGGGGACTACCTTGTGTTTAAGGCACATGGCCATCCCTCTGTGACAAAAGAGAGTAAGCATAAAGAGCTTCTCTCAATTCAAAGTCAAGAAGAGCCCCCACAGTCAAACTCTAAGTTTGGTGTTGGGAGGCCACAACCAAACACTAAGTTTGGTGTTAAGACCCCATATCCAAACTCTAAGTTTGGTGTTGGGACTATACAATATTGACCTGATCACCTTGTGGCTCCATGAGAGCCCACTGTCAAGCTATTGACATTAAAGAAGCGCTTGTTGGGAGACAACCCAATTTTATTTATCTAATTTTTATTTTATTTTATTTTATTGTTATTTTCTGTTTTATTAGGTACATGATCATGTGGAGTCACGAAAAAAATATAAAAATTAAAAACAGGATAAAAAATAGCAGAAGAAAAATCACACCCTGGAGGAAGGACAGACTGGCGTTCAACGCCAGTAAGGAGCATCTGGCTGGCGTTCAACGCCAGAACAGAGCATGAATCTGGCACTGAACGCCAGAAACAAGCAACATTCTGGCGTTTGAACGCCAGGAATGTGCCTTGAGAAAAGCTGGCACTGAATGACAGTAACAAGCATGGAACTGGCGTTCAACGCCAGAAACATGCTACATATGGGCGTTGAACGCCCAGAACATGCTTTACATGGGCGTTGAACGCCCAGAACATGCATCTCCTCGGCGTTTAAACGCCAGAATGGTATGCAAAGGCATTTTACATGCCTATTTGGTGCAGGGATGGAATTCCTTGACACCTCAGGATCTGTGGACCCCACAGGATCACCTCAGGATCTGTGGACCCCACAGGATCCCCACCTAACATATTCCCACCTTACCTCCTAATCCTATAACACTCTTCCCCATGTCACACTTCCCAACAACTTCAATCTCTCTTCCCAATTACCCCCTTCACCACTCACATCCATCCACTCTTCCCCATAAACTCCACCTACCTTCAAAATTCAAAAACACTTTCCCACCTAAACCCACCTTAAAATGGCCGAACCCACCCTCTCCCCTTTTCCTATATAAACCCCTCCATTCCACTTCATTATCACACAACACAACCCCCTCTTCTATACCTTGGCCGAAACCCACTCTCCATCTTCTCCTCAATATTTTCTTCTTCTTCTTCTTCTCTTCTTTCTTCTCTTGCTCGAGGGCGAGCAATATTCTAAGTTTGGTGTGGTAAAAGCATAAGCTTTTTTTTTCCATTACCATCAATGGCACCTAAGGCCAGAGAATCCTCTAGAAAAGGAAAAGGGAAGACAAAAGCTTCCACCTCCGAGTCATGGGAGATGGAAAGATTCATCTCCAAAAGCCATCAAGACCACTTCTATGATGTTGTGGCAAAGAAGAAGGTGATCCCTGAGGTCCCTTTCAAGCTCAAGAAAAATGAGTATCCGGAAATCCGACATGAGATCCGAAGAAGAGGTTGGGAAGTCCTAACCAACCCCATGCAACAAGTCGGAATCTTAATGGTTCAAGAGTTCTATGCCAATGCATGGATCACTAGGAACCATGATCAAAGTATGAACCCGAGTACAAAGAATTATCTCACAATGGTTCGGGGGAAATACTTAGATTTTAGACCGGAGAATGTGAGATTGGCGTTCCACTTGCCCATGATGCAAGAAGATATACGCCCCTTCACTAGAAGAGTCAACTTTAATCAAAGGTTGGACCAAGTCCTTATGGACATATGTGTGGAAGGAGCTCAATGGAAAAGAGACTCCAAAGGCAAGCCAGTTCAACTAAGAAGACTGGACCTCAAGCCTGTGGCTAGAAGATGGTTGTAGTTCATTCGATGCTGCATCATTCCCACTAGCAACCGATCTGAAGTTACTGTGGATCAGGCCATCATGATTCATAGCATCATGATTGGAGAGGAAGTAGAAGTTCATGAAGTCATCTCCAATGAATTCTACAAAAAAGCCAAAAAGCCCTCCACCATGGCAAGGCTAGCTTTTCCTCACCTTATTTGCCATCTATGTTACTTAGCTGGAGTTATCATAGAAGGAGACATCTCCATTGAAGAGGATAAGCCCATCACCAAGAAGAGGATGGAGCAAGCAAGAGAGACCCTCCACGGTTCTCAAGAGATGCATGAGGAAGCTCATCATCAAGAAATCCTTTAGATGCCTCAAGGGATGCACTTTCCTCCCAATAACTATTGGGAACAACTCAACACTTCCTTAGAAGATTTAAGCCACAATGTGGAACAATTAAGGGTGGAACATCATGAGCACTCCATCATTCTCCATGAAATAAGAGAAGATCAAAGAGCAATGAGGGAGGAGCAACAAAGGCAAGGAAGGGACATAGAAGAGCTTAAGGACATTGTTGGTCCTTCAAGAAGAAGACGCCACTAAGGTGGATTCATTCCTTGTTCTTATTTCTTTCTGTTTTTCGGTTTCTATGTTATGTTTATCTATATTTTGTGTCTCTACTTCATGATCATTAGTATGTAGTAACCATGTCTTAAAGCTATGAATAAAATCCATTAATCCTTCACCTCTCTTAAATGAAATATGCTTTAATTCAAAAGAACAAGAAGTACATGAATTTCGAATTTATCCTTGAATTTAGTTTAATTATATTGATGTGGTGACAATACTTTTTGTTTTCTAAATGAATGCTTGAACAGTGCATATTTTTTATCTTGTTGTTTATGAATGTTAAAACTGTTGGCTCTTGAAAGAATGATGAACAAGGAGAAATGTTATTGACAATCTGAAAAATCATGGAATTGATTCTTGAAGCAAGAAAAAGCAGTGAAAAAGCAAAAGCTTGCGAAAAAAAATTGGCGAAAAAAAAATAGAAAGAAAAAGAAAAAGCCAATAGCCCTTAAAACCAAAAGGCAAGGGTAAAAAGGATCCAAGACTTTGAGCATCAATGGATAGGAGGGCCCAAGGAAATAAAATCCAGGCCTAAGCGGCTAAACCAAGCTGTCCCTAACCATGTGCTTGTGGCATGCAGGTCCAAGTGAAAAGCTTGAGACTGAGTGGTTAAAGTCGTGATCCAAAGCAAAAGAGTGTGCTTAAGAGCTCTGGACACCTCTAACTGGGGACTCTAGCAAAGCTGAGTCACAATCTGAAAAGGTTCACCCAGTCATGTGTCTGTGGCATTTATGTATCCGGTGGTAATACTGGAAAACAAAGTGCTTAGGGCCACGGCCAAGACTCATAAGTAGCTGTGTTCAAGAATCAACATGCTTAACTAGGAAAGTCAATAACACTATCCAAAATTCTAAGTTCCTAGAGAAGCCAATCATTCTAAACTTCAAAGGAAAAAGTGAGATGCCAAAACTGTTCAGAAGCAAAAAGCTATAAGTCCCACTCATCTAATTATAATTAATATTCTTTGATATTCTGGAATTTATAGTATATTCTCTTCTTTTTATCCTATTTGATTTTCAGTTGCTTGGGGACAAGCAACAATTTAAGTTTGGTGTTGTGATGAGCGGATAATTTATACGCTTTTTGGCATTGTTTTTAGGTAGTTTTTAGTAAGTTCAAGCTACTTTTAGGGATGTTTTCATTAGTTTTTATGTTAAATTCATATTTCTGGACTTTACTATGAGTTTGTGTGTTATTCTGTAATTTCAGGTAAATTCTGGCTGAAATTGAGGGACTTGAGCAAAACTCTGAAAAAGGCTGACAAAAGGACTATTGATGCTGTCGGATTCTGACCTCCCTGCACTCGAAATGGATTTTCTGGAGCTACAGAACTCCAATTGGCGCGCTCTCAACGCCGTTGGAAAGTAGACATCCAGAGATTTCCAGAAATATATAATAGTCCATACTTTATTTGGGAATTGACCACGTAAAGTGGCGCTCAACGCCAAGTACATGCTGCTGTTTGGAGTTAAACGCCAGAAACACGTCATAACCCGGAGTTGAACGCCAGAAACACGCTATAACTCGGCGTTCAACTCCAATAAAAGCCTCAGCTCATGAATAGATCAAGCTCAGCCCAAGCATACACCAAGTGGGCCCCGGAAGTGGATTTATGCATCAATTACTTACTCATGTAAACCCTAGTAGCTAGTCTAGTATATATAGGACATTTCACTATTGTATTAGTCGTCTTTTGACCACGTTTCATCTTTGGTCTCAGTTTTGTTTTATTCTTCATCTTAAGAGGCTATTGATCATGTTTGAGGGGGCTGGCCATTCGGCCATGCCTGAACCTTTCACTTATGTATTTTCAACGGTGTAGTTTCTGCACACCATAGATTAAGGGTGTGGAGCTCTGCTGTACCTCAAGTTTCAATACAATTACCATTAATTTCTATTCAATTCTCTTTTATTCTTATTCCAAGATATACGTTGCACTTCAACTTGATGAATGTGATGATCCGTGACACTCATCATCATTCTCACCTATGAACGCGCATGACTGACAACCACTTCTGTTCTACTCTAGACTGGGCGCATATCTCTTAGATTCCCCAACAGAATCTTCGTGGTATAAGCTAGATAGATGGCGGCATTCATTGGGATCCAGAAAGTCTAACCTTGTCTGTGGTATTCCGAGTAGGATCCCGGGAATCTGGAAAGTCTAACCTTGTCTGTGGTATTCCGAGTAGGATTCCGGTATTGAATGACTGTTACGAGCTTCAAACTCCTGAAGGCTGGGCGTTAGTGACAGATGCATAAGAATCAAGGGATTCTATTCTAACCTGATTGAGAACCGACAGATGATTAGCCATGCTGTGACAGAGCATTTGGACCGTTTTCACTGAGAGGATGGGATGTAGCCATCGGCAAGGGTGATGCCTCCAGACGATTAGCCATGCAGTGACAGCGCATAGGACCATTTTCCCGAGAGGATGAAAAATAGCCATTGACGACAGTGATGCCCTACATACAGCTTGCCATGGAAAGGAGTAAGAAGGATTGGATGAATGTAATAAGAAAGTAGAAATACAAGAGGAGCACAGCATCTCCATACGCCTATCTGAAATTCCCACTATTGATTTACATAAGTATTTCTATCCTATTTTATTTTCTGTTTATTATTAATTTTTGAACTCCTCATAAACCATTTAATCTGCCTAACTGAGATTTACAAGGTTACCATAGCTTGCTTCATACCAACAATCTCTGTGGGATCGACCCTTACTCACGTAAGGTATTACTTGGATGACCCAGTACACTTGCTGGTTAAGTTGAACAGAGTTTTGATCACACCAGGGATTATTAAGATCCCAATTCATCACACCATGATCTCTTTGGGGTATTTTTGATTTCATACAAATATAAAGAGACCAACTTTGAGGATCACAATTTCGTCCACCAGCTTCCAATTGTGTTGTTTGTGCTTCCTCGTTTGGTTCCTCCATCAACTTATTGTCTTCATGATCTGCTTCTTGTGAGAGGTTGAAAACATTGAAAGTGAGCTGCTCATCCTGTATTCTCAACACTAACTCTCCTCGTTCTACATTTATGAGTGCTCTAGCTGTGGCTAGGAAGGGTCTTCCCAGAATGATGGGGTAAATAGGATTCTCATCCATTTCCAGAACAACAAAATCTGTGGGAAGATAGTAGCTCCCAACCTTCACCAGCATATTTTCAACCACCCCTACTGCTTTTTTTTGAGTTTTGTCAGCCAATCTGATAATTACAACAGTAGGAGTTAGTTCATTGATTTGGAGCTTCTTCATGAGGGAGAGAGGCATTAGGTTGATGCTTGCTCCCAAGTCACAAGGCCCTTTGTCAATCATTATTTCTCCTATGGCACAAGGAATGTGGAAACTCCCTGGATCCTCCTTCTTTATGGGTGGCCCTGTTTGAATGAGAGCATTACAATCTCTGTTCATCTTGATTGTTTGTCCACCCTTCAATGGACTTTTTCTGGCTAGTAGCTCCTTTATATATTTGATGTAGAAAGGCATCTGTTGGAGGGCTTTAATGAATGGTATATTTACATCTAGAGATGCAAACATATCAAGAAACCTTGAGTACATTCTTCCTGCTACACCACCTTTAAGCCTGTGGGGAAAAGGTGCATATGGGTTCAATACCTCCTTCTTCTTTAGCTTTTCCTTAGATGTAAGCTAAGTTGCGCAGATTCCTTCCTCCTGGCTTTCCTTTTGGTTATTTTAGAGGTATTCTACTCCATTCATACTCCCCTCATCACTTGTAGTTATCATTTTGCATTCTTCCTATCTCACTTTCTTTGTTTCTCCTCTTGGATTCTTCTCTGTATCACTGGAGAATCCATTAGTGGGTTTGGGAATTTGTTGAAATAGGTACCCTACTTGGGACTCCAATCTCTTGATGTTTTCTCCTTGGTTCTTGATATTAGCTCGCACTTCTTCCTTAAACACTTTGTTGTCTTGGACTTCTCTACATATGTTTTCAAGTAGAGCCTCAATCTTTGAAAGCCTATCATCTGTTAATGATGGTGGGTTGAGATTAGGTAGTTGAGAAGGTTGGTTAGATGGATGTTGGTAATATTTCTGTGAGGTATTTTGATGAATAACATTGTTGTTGGAGTTGAAGTTGTGGCGTCTCTGATCTTGCCCTTGGTCTTGTTGATTTCCCCATCCAAAGTTGGGGTGATTCCTCCATCCAGAGTTGTAAGTTTTGGAGTATGGATCATGGACTTGTCTAGGTGAGTTTCCTACATAGTTGGCTTGCTCCCAGTCACCTTCTTCTCTTATGTTTACTCTTCTTGAGCTGGTGATGAGATGATGGCTGCTGCAACTTGGTTCTCTTCCACCTTCTTGATAAGATCTGCTAGCTGCTTGGTGAACATCTTATTTTGGGCTAACAGTGCATCCATGTGGTTCAGCTCCATTACTCCTCTAGTGTTACTTCTTTCGGAGGCATAGAAGTAGTCATTCTCAGCAACTGTTTCAATGACATCTATGGCTTCTTCAATGGTTTTCTTCTTATTTAAAGACCCTCCTGATGAATGATCCACAGCCTTCTTTGACTCATAGGAAAGACCTTCATAGAAGATGTGAAGTTGAACCCACTCATTAAACATCTTTGGTGGGCATCTCTTTGTCAAATCTTTGAATCTCTCCCATGCTTCATAAAGTGTCTCACCATCTTGTTGTCTAAAAGTCTGCACCTCAGTTCTTAGCCTATTGATCCTTTGAGGAGGATAAAATCTTGCTAGAAACTTGTTCACCACTTCTTCCCAATTAGTTAAGCTTTCCTTTGGGAAGGATTCAAGCTATTTGGATGCCTTGTCCCTTAGTGAAAAAGGGAACAAGAGCAGCCTATAGACATCCGGGTGGACTCCATTGGACTTCACTATGTCACAAATCCTCAAGAAGGTGGTCAAGTGTTGATTAAGATCTTCTTGAGCACCTCCTCCAAATGAACAATTATTCTGCACCAGGGTGATGACCTGAGGTTTTAGCTCGAAATTGTTGGCATGTATGGTGGTCTTCTGAATGCTGTTTCCACAATTTTCTGGATTAGGATTGATATAGGATCCTAAGACCCTCCTTTCTTGCCCAGCCCGGTTTGCATGGCCTTCTCTGACATGATTATGGGCTTCTTCTTCATGATTGTTCTCCAAATTCTCTTCCATGTTGGGTTCAAAGTACTTTTCCTCTTCCTCAGCACCAATAATCCTTTTTCCTCTTGCCTCCCTTCTTAGTCTCCAAAGGGTTCTTTCAGGTTCTAAATCAAAGGATGTTGAAACTCCTTCTCTTCTCCCTGTCATACAACAAACAGATTGCACACAGGAGGTATAGTGAAGATTATTCTTGTTAGAGTAATTGTTAGTGTGAGTGATGCAATTTATCAAACAGTTAGTGGGTTAGTGAGCTGAATTATGATCAACTAAGAAAAAGAGAACAAAAAATAGAGAGGGTATAGGGGGTGAGGAAGAAATTAAAAATAAACTAAAGTAAATTGACTGAATAAAAGAAACGAATAACGAAATAAAAAAATGCTCAATCTAGTGATCTTCTAACTTAATCATTGTTGATACAAAATCAATCCCCGGCAACGGCGCCATAAACTTGATGCATGAAAACTTGTCTCTCAACAAATTTTCCTTCGGCAAGCATACCGAATTGTCGTCAAGTAAAACTCACAATAGAGTGAGGTCGAATCCCACATGGATTTATTGGTCAAGCAACTCTAGTTAGAAGAATATGCTAGTTGAGCTAAACAGAATTGAGATTGAGATGCAGAAATTTAAATGACTAGAAAGTAAATAACAGAAATTAAAGTGCAGAATCTTAAATGGGGAGTTGGGGTAATGAGCAGGAAATTAAATGGCAAAAAGTAAATAGAATGAGTAAGATCAGAAATGGGGAGATCATTGGGTTTAGGAGATGTTGCATTCTCCAGATCAAGTTCATTCTCATCTCTTCCTCAATCAATGCATTCATTAATCTCCTTGGCAATCTTAAGTGATTGGATCCCACTTCCTTGGCAATCCAATCTCTCTAAGCTTGAACAATTACCCAATTCTTTGATTTAATTGCTCATGGGAAGAGATGAAAGTGTGGTCACTCATTATACCACATGTATTTCCAAATCAAAGTGTTGGGAGGATTAAATGTCACAATATCCATCCAAACCCCAAATTGGTCCAACATGAGAAAGCATTTCTAGCATGATTTCCTCATCCCTTTTCCAAGGTTCAAAGGAGATCCAATTATGGAGAGTTTCTTTTCTTAGACAACTAACCAATTGAATTAAGATCGAAAGCTTTCTAGTAAGATCAAGAGAAAAGAAAGAAGAAGAATGAAAACTATAATTGATCCATCAAATTACAACAGAGCTCCCTAACCCAATGATAGGGGTTTAGTTGTTCATAGCTCTAGAAATGAAAAATTGCAGAAAAGAAGAATCAATCCTAGAAGTACAGAAAAGTAAATATGCAGAGTGTAGTTCCCAAAAGTGCTAAGCTTCTCTCTAGTTCAAAACTACTCCTATATATACTACTCTTCATGATCTTCTAGTGAGTTCTTCAAGTCTTGGATATGGGCTCTGGACCTTGAGTTGAAGCAATTCTCATCTTTAGTGGGCCCAGCTTGCAGAGAAAGATGAATTAGGCTTGGGCATTTAGTGAGATTAATGTTGAGTAACATTTTGGGTGCGAGGACGTTAGTGGCATTCACTTTTTCCACTAACGTTCCACCCTTATATACCCACGTTAATTCCAACGTTAGTAATCTTAATGTGAATACTAACGTTTCTTACTCAATCCTTGGCCAACGTTAATGGGACTCACTTTTCCCATTAACGTTGGCTTGTGCCCCTTTTCGCAAACGTTAATGGGAATCACTTTTCCCATTAACGTTACTTGCCTCTTGCCCCTACGTTAGATCTCACGTTAGCTTGGCTAATGTAGCTCTTAACGTAGATATCTATCACCTTCGAGAGCGTTAGTGACACTCACATTTGTCACTAACGCTCCAATTGCCTTAAGTCCCTACGTTAGAACCCACGTTAACTAAGTTAACGTGGCTCTTAACGTAGTGATGAAGCCATCTCCCAACGTTAGTGACAAAGGTGAGTGTCACTAACGTTGGTTCTTTTGAATTCAACTCCACGTTTACTTTCACGTTAACAATCTTAACGTGAGAGTTAACGTAGGTAATGCTAATGATCCAACGTTAGTGACAAAAGTGAGTGTCACTAACGTTGGCGTTGTTGATCCTCTTCCACGTTAGTGTTCACGTTAACTAAGTTAACATGACTCTTAACGTGGGGCAATGCCTAGTTTCCCAACGTTAGTGGTGTTCACTTTTACCACTAACGTTGAGGAGAAACGTTATTGGAGTTCATGTTTCTCGTTAACGTGGAGTCCTCTTTTTCTTCTACGTTAAGTACCACGTTAACTTAGTTAACGTGGTACTTAACGTAAGCTATGAATGGCTTCACAGGCGTTATTGGTGATCGCTTTTCTCATTAACGTTGCAAGCTCTTTGCCATCCCACGTTAGTAGTCACATTAACTAACTTAACGTGAATGCTAACGTGGTTCTTCCATGCTTCATTTGTCCTGAAATCAAGCAATTAAAGTACATCAAAGCTCTAACCAAAGTCATGAGATTATGCATCATCAAGTTATCATGCAATTCTGGCAAAAATCTCTTGAAATCATTCAAAATTCACAATAGTTGCTTAAATGAAGGTGTAAGTGTATTTCCACCCAAAACTTGCCTTATTCACTAGGAAAATGCATGAAACTACCCTAAAACAGTAAAGAAAAGGTCAGTGAAACTGGCCTAGATGCCCTGGCATCAAATCTACATTGGAGCACCTTGGCTGCTGTTCTTTCTCCACTAAAGTGGCCTCCATATGCAGATCATTGACATTGCCAAAGCACCTCTTGTCCTTCTCCATGGGATATACACCTCCTCAAGATCCCATCAGCACACTTTTTGAACAAGTATGGCTCATCCCAGATATAGTATTTGGCATCTTTGATGAGCTTTCTCTTCATATGTTTGTTGATGTTGGTTGGTAGTTCCCCAATGGCCTTGAAATTGGCTATATCAGCAAACCAAGGGGTCTCTTGTATAATCATCAATTGCTCATCTGGGAAGCTTTCATTCACTGCAAGATGGTGCGCTCCTTTTTCCTCTTGTAGGATCCTTGAGAGGTGGTCAGCAACTTTGTTCTCTGCTCCACTCCTATTCTTAATTTCGATGTCAAACTCTTGTTGTAGCACGATCCATCTTATTAGCCTTGGCTTGGATTCTTATTTTGTAAGCAAGTATTTGAGTGCTGCATGATCAGTGAATACAATTACTTTAGAACCAATGAGATATGATCTAAATTTATCAAAAGCAAAGACAATGGCAAGTAATTCCTTCTCTGTAGTGGTGTAGTTCCTTTGATTTTCATTAAGGACCTTGCTAGCATAATAAATGACATGCACCAACTTATCCTTCCTCTGTCCTAAAACATCACCCACAGCAAAATCTGATGCATCACACATCAACTCAAAGGGTAGATACCAACATCGTGGTGCTATGATAGGTGCAGAGGAAAGTTTGTTCTTAAGCTCCTCAAAAGCTAACATGCATTCATTATCAAAAACAAAAGGTACATTAGAGACAAGTAGGTTGCTCAATGGCTTGGCAACCTCGGAGAAGTCTCTAATAAACCTCCTATAAAAACCAGCGTGTCCCAAAAAGTTTCTGATTGCTTTGACATTGTAAGGTGGAGATAACTTTTCAATCACCTCTACCTTTGCCCTGTCTACTTCTATGCCCTTCTTTGAGATTTTTTGACCAAGGACCACTCCTTCTGTAACCATGAAAGGGCATTTTTCCCAGTTTAAAATAAGGTTGGTCTCTTGGCATCTCTTTGGCACCAGGGCTAAGTGATGCAAGAAATCAGAATATGTGTTACCAAATACAGAGAAGTCATCCATAAACACCTCGATGAACCTCTCAATCATATCCGAAAATATGGAGAGCATGCACCTTTGGAATGTTGTAGGTGCATTGCACAGTCCAAAGGGCATCCTCCTATAAGCAAAAACACCATATGGACAAGTAAATGAAGTTTTCTCCTAGTCCTTTGGGTCCACAACTATTTGGTTGTAACCCGAATAACCGTCAAGGAAGCAGTAGTATTCATGTCCAGCCAGCCTCTCGAGCAGTTGGTCCATGAATGGTAGGGGGAAGTGGTCCTTCCTGGTGGCTTCATTGAGCTTCCTGTAGTTGATGCACATGCGCCAACCGGTCACTGTTCTTGTTAGTATCAGCTCATTCTTCTCATTTGGTACAACAATGATTCCTTTTTTCTTTGGAACTACTTGTACCGGGCTTACCCAAGGGCTGTCTGAGATGGGGTAGATCACCCTAGCTTGCCACAACTTCAACACTTCCTTCTGTACTACCTCATTCATGGTTGGATTCAACCTTCTTTGTTGTTGTCTTGAGGGCTTGGCACCCTCCTCAAGTAGAATCTTGTGCATACATATTGAAGGGCTGATCCCTTTTAGGTTTGTGAGTGTCCAGCCTATAGCATCCTTGTGTTGTTTTAGCACTTGGATGAGCTCCTCTTCATGCTTCTTGCTCAAGCTTGAGTTGATGATCCTTGGGTAGGTGCTGTTGTCACCTAGATAGGATTATTTCAAGCTTGGAGGTAGGGTTTTTAGCTCTAGTTTCGGTGCCTCTTCTTCATTGTTGTCTTTGTGGTTTGCCATGATTAAACTTTCCATGGTTCCTTGTGGTGGTTCCTCACGTGGTGCTTGTTGCTCCAATTCCATACTTCCTTCCTATTGCTTCCTTGGGATAACTCATTGCCTTGAAGACATTGAAGACCATCTTTTCCTCATGTAATCTCAAGACTAGTTCTCTTTTTTGCACATCAATGATGGCTCCAGCAGTAGCTAGGAATGGCCTTCCTAGGATAATTGAAGTGTTTTCCTCTTCTTCCATATCCAGCATAACAAAGTCAGCTAGGAAGATGAATTCTCCCATCTTCACCAACAAATCTTCCACCACTTCATGTGGAAACTTGAATGTTCTGTCAGCTAGTTGGAGTGCCATTCTTGTTGGTTTGGCTTCTTTGATTCTCATTTTTCTCATCATGTTCAAGGACATGAGATTGATACTAGCTCCCAAGTCACACAAGGCCTTTTCAATAGTGATATCCCTTATGATGCAGGGATTTGGAAACTCCCTGGGTCCTTCATTTTCTGGGGGAGTTTCTTTTGTATGATGGCACTACATTCCTCAGTTAGGACTACAGTCTTCTTTTCACCCCAGTTTCTTTTTCTAGTCATGAGCTCCTTCAAGAACTTTGCGTAGAGGGGCATTTGCTCCAATGCTTCAGCAAATGGTATGTTGATTTGGAGCTTTTTGAAGATTTCCAAAAATCTAGAGAACTGGCTGTCCTTCCCATCCTTCCTTAGCCTTTGTGGGTATGGTGCCTTTGGTACATAAGGCTTCAAGATTGGCTTTGGTGAAGATGGGCTAGGGGCCTCTTCTTTCTTCCTATTTTCAGGCTTTTCTGCAGCTTCTTCTTCTTTGTTTTCCTGGTTTTGGGTGGCTTCTTCTATCACTTTTCCACTTCTAAGTGTGATGGCCTTGCATTCCCCTCTTGGGTTGGCCATGGTGTCACTTGGAAATGTGTGTGTAGGTATTGGGATTTGCTTGGATAAGAAATCCACTTGTGCTTCCAGTTTTGAGATTGCTGCACCTTGGTTCTTCAAATTCGACCCGTATTCTTCTTGGTTGGCATCTATCTTCTTTTCAGCTTGTGCTTACCTTTCCAAGAGGGTGTAAATGGCTCCTGTGAGCTGTGATGATAGCTATGCTATTGCGGCCTTGATAAACCACTATTTCATGGTTTATCTTGTGCTCAATTGAGTGGTTTTTATCAAACCTTTGCACACTTATTCATACTATTTGCATGGTTTTACAATTCTTTCCCAGAATTTGTTCTATGATTGAAAACTTGCTTCTTTGGTCTTAATTTTGCTATGTTTAATCCTTTCTTATTACCATTCGATGCCATGATATGTGTTTTAAGTGATTTCAGAGATTACAGGGCAGGAATGGCTTAGAAGATGGAAAGGAAGTATGCAAAAGTAGAAGGAATACAAGAAACTGAAGAAACTGCTAAACCTGTCCAGCCTGACCTCCTGGTACTAAATCGATCATAACTTGAGCTACAGAGGTCCAAATGATGCGGTTCTAGTTGTGTTAGAAAGCTAACGTTCGGGGCTTAGTAACAATATATAATTTGCCATAGTTGACCTGGCATTTAAGGACGCGCACGCAGAAAGCACGGGCATGCGCACATTGGCGAAAAGCCCATCGGCACCCACGCGCACCTGGGGTGTACGCGTGCATGAGCCGCGACTTGTACGTGGCAGATTTCATCCCCAGCGATTTCTGGGCTGTTTTTGACCTAGTTTTCGGCCCAGAAAACACAAATTAGAGGCTGGGAGTGGAGCAGAATCAGATCTTTCATTCATAATTCACAATTTTAGTTTTTAGATGTAGTTTTTAGAGAGAGAGGTTATCTCCTCTCTCTTAGGATTTAGGATTAGGATTCCTCTTAAAGGAATTAAGATTTCATCTTCTTCAATCACAGGTTCAATGTTCCTTTTATTTATTTTTCTAATTTAAATTATGAACTTTTCCATGTTAGATTTGAATATTCTATTTATTATAATTTGAGGTATTTTCAGATCTATGATTTGTTTCTTTTATTTATGATATAAATAATTTAGAATTTTCCCTTTTGGCTTTGGTTAAGTAATTGGTGATGCTTGAGTTATCAAACTCGAGGTGTTGACTGAAAATTGAAATTCTTTGCTGATTAATTTGGATTCCACTAACTCTAGTCTTTCCAAGGGAAAGACTAGGACTTAAGGATTCATATTGATTTATCCACCTGACTTACCTTCGTAGTTAGAGTGGGAGAAAAATCCAATTATCATCACAATTGATAAGAATAACTAGGATAGGACTTCCAGTTCTCATACCTTGCCAAGAGCTTTTCTAGTTATTAGTTTATTCCTTTTGCCATTTACTATTCTTGCTTTTTATCTTATACATTAAAAAACCCCAAAACATATCTTTTTCCATAACCAATAATAAATCATACCTCCCTGCAATTCCTTGGGAAGACGACCCGATGTTTAAATACTTTGGTTATCAATTTCAAAGGGGTTTGTTACTTGTGACAACCAAAAATTTTGTAAGAAAGGAATTCTTGTCGGTCTAGAAGCTATAATTTCAACGAGAATTTATTTGCGAAAATTCTAGATCGCGCGAGAGTTTCGTTCTTCAAAATTGCACCGTGAAATAAGAAATTGCATTTATCCCTTTTTGCATTCTGCATACTGCATCAAAAAAAACCCCACGCGAGTGTGCAGCCCACGCGTGGGCGTGGAATGGAAATCGGCATAAAGATCCAACGCCCAGAAAGTTGGGCTGGAATCATGTGGCTGTTGTGCGTTTAGCACAAACTGGCCCACGCGTTTGCATCCCTGATGCGAATGTGTCACTTGCACAAACTCATCCCATGCGAAAGCGTGAGCGACGCATCCGCGTCGCGTAGATATTATGGCCTCCTACATGGAAACAGAGAGTTGCACTAAAACGACGCTGGAACTGTGCGTCTAGCACAATTCACAATGACGTGTTCACGTGCATCACGGGTCCGCGTCACTCATCTTTTACCCAACTTACGCGATCGTGCCAATCACGCGACCGCGTCAACCCCTTTCACCCTAATTACGCGATCGCGTGTTCCACGCGTTCACGTGGTTTTGAATCCACTAAACCCAGAATCACGCGAAACCCTACCTATCGCGCTTCCCCTTCCCCCCTTCTCCTTCCTTCTCTGCAACCCCATACCTCCTCTGCAACCACCACCACTGCCGCGCCCAACACCCCAACCACCAGACAACCCCGCGACACTCCCCCTCCTTTCCTTCCTCCCTTCTTTCCTTCCCTCTCATCTCCCTTCCCTCTCACCAAATGCCCACCTCCGCCACTGCCCCTCACCGAAGCAGACCACCACTGCGCCGCCAACCATCCCCGCAGACCACCACAGCCCCACAACCTTCGCCCCCTCTTCCATCCCCCCTCAACCTAGCCTAGTACTCCATACCCATCCCTGCCCCCATCCGGACCGCCGCCGTGCCACCACCATGCCACCGCCGTGCAGCCACCAGCACCACTACCCCCCTCTCTATCTCATATTCTGATCCTACCCTCACAGGTTCCGCCGAACACCGTTTCCTTTACTAGTTCATTAGTTAGTCAATTGCATATTTTTTCAGATTCTGTTCAAATTAGGATAGTTAGAGATGTATGATTGTAGTGGACTCTAGGAGGTTAGGTAGCTAGGATATGGTTAGTGGGATTTAGGCCTGATAATTGCGCCGTTCGTGCTACATGTTTTGTCTATTTTGCGATTCTGATTTTGCTGTGACGACCATCTTATTCATGTGCTATTACATGTTTCGTGCTGCTGTTACACTGTTCTTTCATGTTCGTGTTATTTGTCTCTCTTTGCAGCACTATTTAAATTTTATATGAACTAATTTATCCTGCTATGTATTTCTCAGGAACATCCAATTTTAGCCGGAATGCTGCCCAATTTTCTGCAAATTATTTCATTTTTTTTCCATTCACGTATTGGTTTTGGAAATCTTAAATTTTGCACTACTCGGCTACACCCAAACAAGTTCATGAATGCATGGGCTAGCATTCTTATTCCATTTTATTCCCTGGTTAATACTTTTCATTATTGATGATTTCATTCTCCTTTTCCACTTCCCTAATCTATATGCATTATCATCAATTAACTGCAAACCTTGCTTGAATATGAGTTGATTATTATTTCAATTTGTGGATTTCTTGTTAACTAGGAAACCCATCATCATGCCACTTACTTTAACTATCTTTTTACTAACTCACTATTTTCACTTTCTAACTTCCTTTTTCACCTTTTAACCATCTTAACTTCTGACTTCTCTTTTTACCTAACTACTTTAACTCTTAACTCAGGGCATGATCACTGTTTTTCCAAATTAACATAACTTCCACTTATCATATATTTTGGATTGTGATTTCTATTTTCAGACTTTTCCACTTGAACACAATCCAAAATGCACATATATTTTACTCAATTCATGCTTCTCTTGCTCTTTTGCCACTATGTGCTTCTTTTGCTATTTGCCTACTTATTTTCCTGGTTTTATTCTTTAATTATATCCTGGAATTTCTGCTTTTCAAGATGTCTGCCCCTCAAAGCAAAGGAAAAGGCAAAGCAACCACTGGCATAAGGAAAAGAGGTGAATCCTCTATGTCCATCCTTGGCATCTTACATGATGATTCCTGGCGGGAGAAGAACTTTACCCCGCAGGAAAAAGCTGATCAGTAGGTACCTGCGGCTAACCCGGTTAAATTTGCAAACAAATACTGTGAGCTGAAATATCCAGTTTTTGCCAAATCCAAGAACTTATACCTAGAAAGGACACTCAAAATTCTAGAAAAACTCAAGCAGTACACTTCAGACCAAATTAAACAGAGAGGTTGGTTCTTTCTGGAGAGAAACTTGACTGAGATCAACTCCTCCTGGGATAGAGAATTCTACTGTAACTACTTTAAGACATCCCTGGATGCAGTACAGCTCAAAGGCAAGCAAATTCAGGTTACTGAGGAGGCAGTTGAAGACATCCTCCAGCTCCCACCTAAATCTGATCAGCCAAACGATTACCAAAGGGCTAAGGAGGATATGAGATTCATGAGATTTGACTGGGATGCAGTGAAACGGGCTATAACTCTTGATCCTTCTGTTCCATGGGTCATGGGAAAGAGCACAGTGGTACCCAAGGGAATCAGGCTAATATATCTGAATGATGAGGCTCGACTATAGCAGCAGATTCTGAGTAACTACGTAATGCCAAGCACTCATGAGACGGAGGTGCCAGCTACTATGATTATCCTCATCTGGTGTATGATGATGGGTAAGGACTTATATCTGCCCCGCTTCATCCGGCATTACATGATCAGAGTCCATGTCAGAGGCACCCTCCCAGTTTCATTCCTGATTACTCAGTTAGGTCACTGAGCTGAGGTACCTTGGGAAGTTGCTGATGAAAAGCCATCCGCCGTGGACTGCAAGAAGATCATCCCTCACAGTCGGAAGTTTTAGGCTTTAGGCTACAGACCTCCTTTTCTAACTGACTCTACTGAGGCAGCTACGTCTTCAGCTGCCCCTTCAGCATCCACTGCCCCAGCTCCATACTCTGCACCCCACCTGCTCCTGAGCCCATCTATCTTTTGGTGCACCGACTCTTTGACCGCTTAGACCAGATGGAGCGCCACCACCACCAGCACTTTGAGAGGTCCGAATGTCACAACAGGCGATGTTATGAGAGGTCTGAGCGTCGCCACAAGCGGCGCTATGAGCACCTCAAGCTGTTGATCCAATCTGGTGGCGACATCCCCTCCGAGCCCGACACACCATCCGACACATCTGAGGAGGAGGCGAGCGATCATGAGGAGGAGACACGTACCCAGGCTAAGCAGGGAGGACCTGAGCACACTACACCACATCATGAGGAGCACCAACAGCTACAGGCCACTGATCCGAAACTTCCTCTACAGACAGAGCCTCTGCTTCAGCAGACCACTCCTCCTACACTCACAGAGACTGTAGATCTTCATACTCCCACTGAGACACCGGCAGCCCATCCTTTCAGAGATGACACTTTTTCACACCCAGTTTGAGTGAGCATCGAGGACGATGCTATTATTTAAGTGTGGTGAGGTTGCCATCTCTGGCATATCTTTTGGTGAACCACTATAAGACTCTTTTATCTTATTTTGTTCATTTTCTGTATTTTATTTTATTTTATCTTTTAGTACTTATACATTTTTCTTTTGCTTTTGCTACATTTTTATGTTATTTTTTTTGCATTTTGCACTTTGGGCTGTATATATCTTAGATATTTTAGCTTAATTTGCACTTTTAGTTTACTAGTTATATATTAAGTGGATTAATTAGTATAGTTTACACTTTTAGCATATGATAAGTTGGTTTAATTGAAAATAAAAGAGTAAACTAGAAACTTTAGTAAATTAAAACAATCCACACACCTTGTATATATAGCATTACATGTTAGTTAGTTAACAACATTTCTTCAAGGAGAAACACTAAGATTTTAAGGGGCACCTTAAGATTTACATTGAGTTGAATGGAAACTCTTAATTTCTACTTGCATGACATACATAACTGATATATGATTTATGAGCTTGAAGAACACACAGCCTGTGAGTTTTGAGCTTAATTGTGTGGTTACATCAAACCATAAATTTCATTCTTGTGTGTTTCGCACTTCTTTTCTATGTTTGCAATCTTTATTTTGTTTTAATCTATATGTCCAATTATAGAATTTAGATGCATACCAAGAGATGATTGAGGCCATTATTTGTATTTATGCCCACTTGTCCCAAATAGACCTACCTTTTATGCCATCTTTGTTATCCCCTTTGAGCTTTTTAATCCTCTTCTATTTTATAATCATATTACTAGCCTTAAACAGAAAAACAAAATAAAAAAAAATCCCAAGTTGAATCCTTGGTTAGCTTAAGATAGATATTATGTAAAATTTAAGAATGGGAAATTTTATGGGAATATGGGATGACAGAAATAAGGTAGGGATTTGTATTAAATAAGATGTTTCAAAAATTTGGGAAGCATGCTCATATGAAATCAAAACAATTAAATTACCATGTGCATCGAAAAAAAAATATTTAGTATTTAAATAAGGGGATACAAAAATTACCCCGAATGCAATTATAAAGAATCAATGCACATGGGACAAAAGTCAAAAATAAAATGCATGAGCTTGTAACACAAAAGTGGAAAGGTCTGGATAGCTAGGTGAAGAATTATGAAGTTATATAAAATATGTATATGTTAGGTGAGATCTTAGACTAGTCAAGGATTCACTTTGTTAGCTCACTTAGCCTTATATATACATCCTTACCCTTTCCTCAGCCCCATTACAACCTAGGAAAAGACCTCATAATTTTTGTATGTCTATATTCAATAATTGTTGATTGATTAGAGGAAAAACAGTTTTAGAAAGCATGACTAGAAAAGAAGAGAGTGCTTAACCCCAAACACTGAGTGACTA
The DNA here is from genome assembly GCF_014773155.1 of Arachis stenosperma. NCBI lineage: Eukaryota > Viridiplantae > Streptophyta > Magnoliopsida > Fabales > Fabaceae > Arachis > Arachis stenosperma. Next base: position 77,190,694 of record NC_080380.1, on the reverse strand, counting down.
GAGAGTAAACACACAATCCAGTGAAGGTTCAATAGCTCATTCTCATATGTCCATGTTTAATTATTAATTGTCTTGCAAGCTGTGAACTATCTTAACTCAACTCAATTGTAATTGTGCTTTAATATGATTTGGCACTAATTGTACATATATGATTCCTTGAAGATATGAATTAATTTAACTACATGTAAGCCTTATATATAGGTGAATAATAACTAGAATTGCATGACTCATTTAGGTAGTTGCATTTAGAATAGATTGCATTAAATATGATTCCACCATTTTACCTTTACTCTTTTCTCTTGGATTTAGCATGAGGACATGCTATTGTTTAAGTGTGGGAAGGTTGATAAACCACTATTTTATGATATATCTTGTGCTTAAATTGAATGATTTTATCAACTCTTCACCTACTTATTCATATAAATTTGCATGGTTTTACAATTCCTTTCTTATGATATGACATATGAGAAAACATGTTTCCTATGATTTAAAAATATTAAATTTAATTATCCTTTATTACCATTCGATGCCGTGATTTGTGTGTTGAGTACTTTCAGGTTTTATAGGACAGGAATGACTTAAAGGATGGAAAGAAAACATACAAAAATGGAAAGAAAGCACAAAATGGAGTTTTTGAAGAAACTGGAAGTGACGCGAACGCATGACCCACGCGGACGCGTGCTTAGCGCAAAGAGCATCGACGCGAGCGCATGGATGACGCAAACACGTGACTCGTGCGAAACACAACTGACGTGGACGCATGACTGACGCGACCGCGTAGAATAGCAAAACTCCAGATGACGCAACCGCGTGACCCACGCAGACGCGTGACTTGCGCAATCTGCAGAAATTGCAGAATGCACTGAAGATGATTTTGGGCCGTATTTTGGTCCAGATCCAAGCCCAGAGAACACAGATTAAAGGTTATAAATTGGGAAATTCATCCATTCATCGAGATACGTCATACATCATACATTCATACATAATTTTAGGATTAGATGTAGTGTTTAGATAGAGGTTCTCTCCTCTCTCTTAGAAATTAGGATTAGGATTTAGGATTTTTATTATGCTCAGACTACTTCTCTTCATTTACAGGTTCAATATTTCTTTTATTTATTTTCTCAATTTGGTTTATTAACTCTTCATGTTTAGATTGATTTCCTATATAATACAATATCAGGTATTCCAGACTTATGATTGTTTTTTCTAATTTATGTTATTGATGCTTGGGCTCTTTCTAAATTATTTTCATTCGAGTAGATTTTCTTCCCTTTTGGCTTTAGTTAAGTAATTGGTGATACTTGAGTTATCAAACTCAGCAATGGTTGAAATTGGCAATTGCTAATTAATTTGGATCACTCTAAAAGTTGACTGAAACTCGAGGATCAATTTAATTAGTCCACTTGACTTTCCTTTATTTAATAAGGGATAATTAAGTGGGATTAAAACCTAATTCTCATCACACCTGATAAGGATAACTAGGATAGAAATTCCAATTCTCATACCTTGCCAAGAGTTTTCTTAGTTATTGATTTACTTATTCCTGCAATTTATTTCTCTTGTTCAAAACCCAAAAACACTGTTTTTCATAACCAAAAATAAACACACCTCCCTGCAATTCCTTGAGAAGACGACCCGAGGTTTGAATACTTCGGTTTATAAATTTTATTGGGTTTGTTACTTGTGACAACCAAAACTTTTGTAAGAAAGGAATTCTTGTCGGTCTAGAAGCTATACTTACAACGGGAATTTATTTGTAAAATTCTAGATCGCGCGAGAGTTTCATTCATCAAAGCCTCAAGAAGAGACTTTATTCATGATCTAGCCCCTGAAGGTCGTAACTTTAAGGCCAATGGTCAGTTCAATGCCAAAATGGAAATCAACGGAATCGTAACTTTCTCGCTCATAACAATGGCAACCACAACAACTATAATTTGGGAGAGGAAGAAAGAGGTCAACCTCAGCAAACTCAGGATATTTCAGTTTGCTCAAGGTGTGGGAAGGATCATGGTAACAGAGCTTGTAGATATGGGACACACACTTGTTTTTCTTGTGGAGATTATGGACATATATCGAGGAATTTCCCAAAAAGGTTTGTTCGAGATCCTGCTAGGCCACAACGACTAGCAAGGGTTTTTTACCGTAACTGCTGGCAACACTAATGCATTTAGTTCTTCCACTCGAGGTGAGTACCACACTATGATTTTGTTTGTGATAGATAATACTATAACTTCTTATGCGCATGTTAAATTTTGAGGACAAAATTTTCTTTTAGGAGGGTAGAATGTAACAACCCCGATTTTCATGTACGTGAGATCTTTTTTGGAAATACGGATTTTTCCGGAAGATCAGTAAGGGGAGAACTTCTGCTATATCATCAAGTATCTCAATCCTCATTGTCATTATGTCATCTTTAAGATAGAACCTTTTCTGAGGCAAGCTCGATAACGTAGTCACGAAGAACCCAGTTTTTGAACCGTATCGGTTAAGAGTTTTGATTATGTTTTTCGTAAATAGTCTCAGTTTGACGAATCGGACTCGATTCATGAGAGAAGAGATATAATAAGATAATATTATTATTATATTAGTATTAGAATCTTCTTGAATGATATTATAAGGATACCTGGTCAGTTTTAGTTAAAAATAGAAAATCGGTTTAATCGGGTTCACAGTTTACTGGTGCAGCTTAACACCAGCACTCTCTGATGATTTTAGCAATGATAAGGCCTCATCATACATGATCTATTCTCATATTAAATATGTTGCTAGTGTCTTTTATGCTAGTAGCTCAGAGAAGAATTTTTAGAGATATTTTTACGTGTGTTCCGATACACCTAGTTTTAGTAGTTATACACCTGAGATATTTTAATATTATTTTAATCCACCTTTAAGCCAACCAATCAAAACTCACCCTACACCCCCAAGACACTCCAAGTGTGTCTCATTTCATCATTTTGACCGAAAATAACAAGAGAGAAAAGAGAAAAACTTTCATGAACACTTAATCTTCAAAGCTTGATTTCTTCTGAACTAAAACTCAAATTAAAATTTCGATTTCACCAAAATGATCCTCTTTTCTTCCTCTACATAACCATATAACATATCAAGTCTGAAAATAAGGTGAGATGGCTGTCTCCCTCCCTCTTCAATTCGGTTTTCAAGGAAAACCAAGCAAAACATGTGTTTTCTTGATGTTTTTCCTTTGGAATCATGCTTTACTTGACTTGAGGGCCAAGAAATGTGAATTTACAGCAAGTATAAGGTTAGAAATCACTTCCTAACATGCTGAGTGAGATTTGATTAGTTGAGAGTTTTTGGATTTAAAGTTGTTCTTGATGTGATTTAGAAGGAAAAAGTGCTTAAGGACCACCTGAAAGTCTAACCGAATTAGGAGCAGCAAAACCAGGTAGGGTGTGACGAATTTAATCTTGATTGATTGTGTTTGAGATGTGTGATTATGATATGGTTTGGTTATGCTTGAAATTGATTGCTTATATGAGTTATTCTTGGTGAAAGTATGTTGAAATTTTGATGAAATTTAATGATATTCAAGCTATGAATGTTGTTCTTGAGGGCTACTGGAAAAATGAATCCTAGGCATTAAATTGGGGTTAAATTTGTGTTAAAATCATGTAGAAAATATGGGATTTTAGTGGCTGAGAATTTATTATGAATTTTGGTAAAAATCGGTTTCTGAAAAGACTGAAAAAACAGGTAAAAACAGAGAAAAAATCTGAAAAATTTATGAAGAATATGAAGAACACCTTTTAGATCTTAAAAAGGGCAAGGTTGTAATTATTTTAGTGTTTGAGGGGTTATTTTGTAATTTCTGAAAGTTATGGTGGTTAAATTAGAAATATTAAAAGTTACGGGTGGTAAAAAGTAAATTCTAAAGGTTAAAGGTTAAAGTAAGGTAATTTTCGAAAATTTAATGATAAAATAATAAATAATAATAAAATATTAAATAATAATATTTAATTAAAAATATTATTTTAATAAAAATAATAAATAATGCGAAAAAGGCAGTTTTTTGTAAAAGTTTTAGAAAGACAACTTTAAGTGCAGAATTCTCCTAATTACTTTCATAAAACACTAAGGGAGTGGTAATAAAATGATAGTGAGACAAAGATAAATGAAAGATAAAAAGTTAAATAAAAGATAAATGTAAGATCCCAAATTTTTTTTTAAAAAAAAATTAAATAATGAGTTATTTGTGATTTATTATCTTATTTAAAGAAAATTATTATTATTATTATTATTATTATTATTATTATTATTATTATTATTATTATTATTACTATTATCTTTACTATATTATCATATTTATATATTTATAATATTTATATATTTATTTCCCTTTGGCCGAAGCCTTAAGGGAATTAAGATAAAGAAAGCCAAAACGTGGCTTGCATGCTTAACTATGTATATATATATAATTCTTACTAATGTTTCTTTTATACATATATCTTTTGTATGCATTGCATATATATATATAATTCTTACTAATGTTTCTTTTATACATTTATCTTTTGTATGCATTGCATATATATATATATATATATATATATATATATGGAATGAAAGGCAAAGAAAAGGGGAAATGTGGCTTTAATATAGGAATGTAAGATAAGAACTTGACAACTCATTAAGCCTTAATCATCACCAATTACTTTTCTTGCTTAACTTTCGTTTTCATTCACAAGCATAAGGAAAAAGAAAGAACAGAGAGGGAGACCGAAGCTTTATGAGAGAGAACCGTAAAACCCTCTAACCTTCCGATCTCGATTTCTTGCGATCCGTAACTCCAATAAAAAATCTAATCTGATAAAAGTGTTCGTATCTTCCTCTTCTACGTGTTGGCGTTACCTTTGTCCGGTGGAAATCGACAGTGACGTAGCTCCCCTACCCCTTGAGCTTGGCCAACTGGAGTTCTAGGAGCTACGGAGGATTCCGGACGTTTTTCCCTTCAGCAGCACGGTCAGAAAGTTTCTCTAGAGTTTCGAGTATTTCAATTACGTACGAAGGTAGGGTTTTGGTAAATTTTCATCGGTTAAATTGATATTTGATAAGTGAATTAATGTCGTGATTACTTGTCGGTTGAATTTATATTGATATTTATGATAAGTTTGAGGTTTGGAAGGTTTAAGTGCAGCCAGGAACTGAGTTATTCTGATGATTGTGATTTCTGGATTACGGTAGGGTAATTTAAAAATGTTAAAAGTTGCCGGTTTGATTTATTGAAAATGATTTGAAAAGAGTGCGGAAAATGGTTTGGATGGAACCCGAGAAGGGTGGCAGAGTCCGGATTTTAGGGAAGGTGCCGCCGAAATTTTGCTATAAATCTTAAGAATTGATTTGAAATTTATTTAGAAGAAAAAGATTGGATTTGAGAAATGGTATTATTTGATTTTTGATTTATTTTTAAAAAGTACTTGTTTAAGTTTGATTTGAAAATAAAAAGGGGGATTAGTTTTGGTTTTAAAAGAAAGAGAGAAGACAAACCGGCACGTGTGATTATGAAATAATTAAAAGGTCACATGAGGGTGACGGAGAGTAAATAGTTATAGTGTCGTTGTGAAAAAGTTAAGCCGTGGGCTTGATGTGTGAGTAATTGTACGGAAATCCCGTGTATATGGAATGGCTTCCAGGAGAAAGTGGTACATGCTTCAGCTGGAGAATCAGCGCCTGCAAGTACTTGCAGAGGTCATGTTCGGCATACTTCAGCTGGAGAATCAGCGCCTGCAAGGAGTAGGAACTTGCAGAGGTTATGCCGCTGGAATGCCTTATCTGACTTGCGAGTCGGATCGTGTCGGGCGCGGGTCGAAACCGACAAATGAGCTCATTACCTGCGATAGGACCAGACATGCATCATCCTTGTTGTGCATTTGCATTTTATTTGATGTGGTGAAATTATCTGTGATTGCCTTCCTGTGTTTATGCATCCCTCACTGTTACTCTGAATTGTGGTAATTAGATGCTTCTCTGTAATTCTTGTATAATTCATTGTGAATTACTTGAATTGTGGTAACCCTGACTAAACTAACTACCCTCGACCCTACTAAGAACCCCCAGTTCTTACCCCTTTTCTTCCTCCCCTTCAGATGGAGACTGGAGTTATATTTTACGAGATGGACCCTCCCTATATATACGAGGATATTGTACAGCATATGTTTTATGTAGTAGCTGCGGAGATTAGGACTCGTATGTACATTCTGCGTGATCATCCTTTCCATCACCCGATTGACACTCCACAGTTTAACCCCAACATGCCCTATGAGTTCCCATTGCAGTGGCTCCACCCGGATGCTCCATTTCACCTGTTTCATGATGGGTCGGTGCCTCACCAGCATCCCGATCAGCCTGTGAATCAGGCGGACCCTGAGCCTGAGCCCATGGAGGAGCATTTTCCAGAGCATGTACCAGAGGAGGACATCCTAGTGGAGCAGATCTCAGTATCTTCATCCGAGCCATCTTCTGAGGAGCCGCTTACCGCCTCTATTAGTGGACCGGTGAGTGCTGGTCAGACCAGTAGCACGAGTGCCAGCGCCCCTCCTGAGATTATAGAGATTTCCGATGATGAGGACGAGGACCCTGAGGAGTGTTCTGATGTAGTTGTGATATCCTTTGACGATGATACCTGAGGCCTGGGAGCTGCGGTTGTGCCTTTTGATAGTTTTTTTGTATTAGCCTAGCTTTTGTGTTAATCTCTCACTTTTGGTTAGACTCACTGAGAGAGTAGGGTGTACATAGTTGACTAGGCTAGTTCGGGCGCCAGCTTAGAGGTTTTCTGTATGAACCAGGGCCCGGAGTGTTGATTTGTACATAGTAATATTTCTAAAGGGTGGTATGCTAACTTATGATATATATATATATATATATATATATATATATATATATATATATATACGACAGTACCTGTATGCTTATGCTTGTGTATGTTTAATTAGTTGTCCTTGCAAGTTTTCTTATAAAAGTTTATCCAAAACTCGATAGTACGCTAACCCGATTACAGGCTTAATAACACATAGTAAAGGTTTCATGTGAACAAGTTGGTGACACTTGATTTCTGGTATGATCATGACTTACTGGGAATTGGGTCGTTACAATTTGGTATCAGAGCAGTTCGTTCCTATTAAAGCCTGGGAATATGGACTGAACCATGCTTTGTTGCATTCTCTGAGTTGTGTCTCATGCATATAGGATATCGTTGTGATATGAATTGCATGACTGTCGCTGTGTTTCTATTTTAGAGACTATTCACACTTTGCCTGAAATGTTAAGACTGATCACCTTAATATTGCACGTTGGGTGTGAACAGGATCTTGATGGCTGCACAGGGACGAGGATGTGGTAGGCGTGGTGTAAATCCTGTAGAGGAACCGACGAGGGGTGCGGATGCTTTTATAGCTGCGATGAACACCATGGCTGAGGCTATTCGTGAAACAGCAACTGCTACTACGCGAGCAATTGACCGTTTAGGGGAGAGGAACGGAGATCGTAACAGAGGACGCAATGGTGAGCGTGGTGGAGATGGTAATGATAATGAAGGTTCCGAAAACCACGATAACCCTATGACACTGGCAACCTTTCTGAAGGTAAATCCGCCCAAGTTTAAGGGGACGCTTGTTGCAACTGAAGCTGACAATAGGTTCCGTGGTATCGAGAAGTCATTGCGAGCGCAACATGTACCAGAAAGACAGTACGTGGAATTTGCGACCTATATGCTGGAGGGAGAAGCTGAACACTGATGGCATGGAGTGCAATGCTTGTTAAGGCAGATGGTGGAAGAGATTGACTGGAATACTTTTAAGGAGGAATTTTACAAAAAGTACTTCCCTAGAACTGTTCGTGATGCTAAAGAAATGGAACTGATGCAGTTGACGCAGGGGAATATGTCAGTAGCAGAATATACTCGGAAATTTGAGGATTTGTGCCGATTCTCTAAGATCTGTCAAGGAAATCCAGATGATTTTGAAGAATGGAAGTGTTTAAAGTATGAAGGAGGACTTCGCGACGAGCTGATGCATTCATTAGTCCCGCTGGAGATACGAAATTTCGCAGAGCTTGTCAATAAGAGTCAGCTGATGGAAGATTGTGAACATAAGATGGCAGCATCAAGGATGGGATGGTGCACGAAATTGTGATCATCAATGGCGCCATCAACATGGTACGCTCAATTGCAATCTCAACTCTTTATCACAACTTCGCACAACTAACCAGCAAGTGCACTGGGTCGTCCAAGTAATAAACCTTACGTGAGTAAGGGTCGATCCCACGGAGATTGTTGGTATGAAGCAAGCTATGGTCACCTTGTAAATCTCAGTCAGGCAGATTCAAATGGTTATGGATGATATATGAATAAAGCATAAGATAAAGATAGGGATACTTATGTAATTCATTGGTGAGAGTTTCAGATAAGCGAATGGAGATGCTTTGTCCCTTCCGTCTCTCTGCTTTCTTACTGTCTTCATCCAATCCTTCTTACTCCTTTCCATGGCAAGCTGTATGTTGGGCATCACCGTTGTCAGTGGCTACAATCCCGTCTTCTCAGTGAAAATGTTCAACGCACCCTGTCACGGCACGGCTAATCATCTGTCGGTTCTCAATCAGGTTGGAGTAGAATCCATTGATTCTTTTGCGTCTGTCACTAACGCCCAGCCTTCAGGAGTTTGAAGCTCGTCACAGTTATTTAATCATTGAATCCTACTCAGAATACCACAGACAAGGTTTAGACCTTCCGGATTCTCTTGAATGCCGCCATCAATTCTAGCTTATACCACGAAGATTCCGATTAAGGAATCCAAGAGATAAACATTCAAGCCTTGTTTGCTTGTAGAACGGGAGTGGTTATCAGGCACGCGTTCATAAGTGAGAATGATGATGAGCGTCACATAATCATCACATTCATCAAGTTTTTGAGTGCGAATGAATATCTTGGAATAAGAACAAGCTGAATTGAATAGAAGAACAATAGTAATTGCATTAATACTCGAGGTACAGTAGAGCTCCACACCTTAATCTATGGTGTGTAGAAACTCCACCGTTGAAAATACATAAGAACAAGGTCTAGGCATGGCCGAATGGCCAGCCTCCCAATGATCTAAGAACTAGGCGTCCAAAGATGATCCTAAGATCGAAAATGATCCAAAGATGAAAATACAATAGTAAAAGGTCCTATTTGTAGAAAACTAGTAGCCTAGGGTTTACAGAAATGAGTAAATGACAGAAAAATCCACTTCCGGGCCCACTTGGTGTGTGCTTGGGCTGAGCATTGAAGCATTTTCGTGTAGAGACTTCTCTTGGAGTTAAACGCCAGCTTTTGTGCCAGTTTGGGCGTTTAACTCCCATTCTTGTGCCAGTTCCGGCGTTTAACGCTGGGCAGTTTTGAGCTGATTTGGAACGCCAGTTTGGGCCATCAAATCTCGGGCAAAGTATGGACTATTATACATTTCTGGAAAGCCCAGGATGTCTACTTTCCAACGCCGTTGACAGCGCCCCAATTGGGCTTCTGTAACTCCAGAAAATCTACTTTGAGTGCAGGGAGGTCAGAATCCAACAGCATCTGCAGTCCTTTTCAGTCTCTGAATCAGATTTTTGCTCAGGTCACTCAATTTCAGCCAGAAAATACCTGAAATCACAGAAAAATACACAAACTCATAGTAAAGTCTAGAAAAGTGAATTTTAACTAAAAACTAATAAAAATATAATAAAAACTAACTAAAACATACTAAAAACATACTAAAAACAATGCCAAAAAGCGTATAAATTATCCGCTCATCATGGGACATCCAAGCTTACCGCCAAGAAACTTTAATAATTTTCATAGGCATGCGGTACAGCGGAAAGTTGATTTTAAGGTACCAGGAGTACCTATGCGAGGGAACCAACAAGTTAGAAACTTCCCTACGCACTCTACAACTGGGAATGGAAATAGGCCAAGACAGGATACCGGTAAGCAACCTCAGCAGCAGAGTCAGGAGGGCCCAACGTGTAGGCAATGTGGAAAGAATCACCCTGGTAGGCCTTGTTATCTTGGACTGAGAGTCTGCTACAACTGTGGTGAACTGGGGCATATAGCAAGCAATTGTCCAGAAAAATTGGTACAAGGAATAGCTAAATCGCAACAGCCAGGGAGGGTATTTGCAGTAACTGCTGAAGATGCTCGTACTCAGACTCCCTGACCCAAGGTCAGTATTGTGTTAAGACTCGCTCCTTAACTGCACTTTATGTTTCTGGTGCGTCACATTCTTGTATTTCTTTAACTGCTATACGTAAGTTGAGACGAGATGAGGACACACAACATACCTGAGGACTAGAAAATAAGATAAGAACCGTTTACTCACACCTGCTTACAGGTAAAGGAAATTTTGAGGGCAAAATTTTTTTTAGGATGAAAATTTTCGTTTATAGCAATTTTCGAGGACGAAAATTTTTATAAGTGGGGTAGGATGTAAGACCCCAAATTTTTTTTAAAAAAAATTAAATAATGAGTTATTTGTGATTTATTATCTTATTTAAAGAAAATTATTATTATTATTATTATTATTATTATTATTATTATTATTATTATTATTATTATTATTATTATTATTATTATTACTATTATCTTTACTATATTATCATATTTATATATTTATAATATTTATATATTTATTTCCCTTTGGCCGAAGCCTTAAGGGAATTAAGATAAAGAAAGCCAAAACGTGGCTGCATGCTTAACTATGTATGTATATATAATTCTTACTAATGTTTCTTTTATACATATATCTTTTGTATGCATTGCATATATATGTACATGGAATGAAAGGCAAAGAAAAGGGAAACGTGGCTTTAATATAGGAATGTAAGATAAGAACTTGACAACTCATTAAGCCTTAATCATCACCAATTACTTTCCTTGCTTAACTTTCATTTTCATTCACAAGCCTAAGTAAAAAGAAAGAACAGAGAGGGAGACCGAAGCTTTATGAGAGAGAACCGTAAAACCCTCTAACCTTCCGGTCTCGATTTCTTGCGATCCGTAACTCCAATAAAAAATCTAATCCGGTAAAAGTGTCCGTATCTTCCTCCTCTACGTGTTGGCGTTACCTTTGTCCGATGGAAATCGATGGTGACGTAGCTCCCCTACTCCTTGAGCTTGGCCAACTGGAGTTCTAGGAGGTACGGAGGATTCCGGACGTTTTTCCCTTCAGCAGCACGGTCAAAAAATTTCTCTAGAGTTTTGAGTATTTCGATTACGTACGAAGGTAGGGTTTTGGTAAATTTTCATCGGTTAAATTGATATTTGATAAGTGAATTAATGTCGTGATTACTTGTCGGTTGAATTTATATTGATATTTGTGATAAGTTTGAGGTTTGGAGGGTTTAAGTGCAGCCAGGAACTGAGTTATTCTGATGATTGTGATTTCTGGATTACGGTAGGGTAATTTGAAAATGTTAAAAGTTGCCGGTTTGATTTATTGAAAATGATTTGAAAAGAGTGTGAAAAATGGTTTGGATGGAACCCGAGAAGGGTGGCAGAGTCCGGATTTTAGGGGAGGTGCCGCCGAAATTTTGCTATAAATCTTAAGAATTGATTTGAAATTTATTTAGAAGAAAAAGATTGGATTTGAGAAATGGTATTATTTGATTTTTGATTTATTTTGAAAAAGTACTATGTTTAAGTTTGATTTGAAAATAAAAAGGGGGATTAGTTTTGGTTTTAAAAGAAAGAGAGAAGACAAACCGGCACGTGTGATTATGAAATAATTAAAAGGTCACAAGAGGGTGACAGAGAGTAAATAGTTATAGTGTCGTTGTGAAAAAGTTAAGCCGTGGGCTTGATGTGTGAGTAATTGTACGGAAATTCCGTGTATATGGAATGGCTTCCAGGAGAAAGTGGTACATGCTTCAGTTGGAGAATCAGCGCCTGCAAGTACTTGCAGAGGTCATGTTCGGCATACTTCAGCTGGAGAATCAGCGCCTGCAAGGAGTAGGAACTTGCAGAGGTTATGCCACTGGAATGCCTTATCTGACTTGCGGATCGGATTGCGTCGGGCGCGGGTCGAAACCGACAAATGAGCTCATTACCTGCGATAGGACCAGACATGCATCATCCTTGTTGTGTTTTTGCATTTTATTTGATATGGTGAAATTATCTGTGATTGCCTTCCTGTGTTTATGCATCCCTCACTGTTACTTTGAATTGTGGTAATTAGATGCTTCTCTGTAATTCTTGTATAGTTCATTGTGAATTACTTGAATTGTGGTAACCCTGACTAAACTAACTACCCTCGACCCTACTAAGAACCCCCCAGTTCTTAACCCTTTTCTTCCTCCCCTTCAGATGGAGACCGGAGTTATATTTTACGAGATGGACCCTCCCTATTGGTGGACGAAATTGTGATTCCTTTGTTATTGTATTTTGTAAAATTCATTGCTTTTTCAACTATGTGTGGACACAACTCCGTTCAACTTAACCAGCAAGTGTACTGGGTCATCCAAGTAATACCTTACGTGAGTAAGGGTCGATCCCACAGAGATTATTGGTATGAAGCAAGCTATGGTCACCTTGTAAATCTCAGTTAGGCAGATTAAATTGGTTTATGATGAGTTCGAAAACTAATAATAAAAAGAAAATAAAAGGGATAGAAATACTTATGTAAATCAATAGTGGGAATTTCAGATAGGTGTGTGGAGATGCTGTGCTCCTCTCGGATCTCTACTTTCTTATTGCTTTCATCCAATCCTTCTTACTCCTTTCCATGGCAAGCTTTATGTAGGGCATCACCGTTGTGAATGGCTACATCCCATCCTCTCAGTGAAAATAGTCCTATACTCTGTCACAGCACGGCTAATCATCTGTCGGTTCTCAATCAGGTAGGAATAGAATCCCTTGATTCTTTTGCGTTTGTCTTCACGCCCAGCCTTCAGGAGTTTGAAGCTCGTCACAGTCATTCAATCCCAGAATCCTACTCGGAATACCATAGACAAGGTTTAGACTTTCCGGATCCTCATGAATGCCGCCATCTATCTAACTTATACCACGAAGATTTTGTTGGGGAATCTAAGAGATATGCGCCCGGCCTAAAGTAGAACAGAAGTGGTTGTCAATCACGCGCGTTCATAGGTGAGAATGATGATGAGTGTCATGGATCATCACATTCATCAAGGTGTTGTACAATGTATATCTTGGAATAAGAATAAAAGAGAATTGAATAGAAAGTAATAATAATTGTATTGAAACTTGAGGTACAACAGAGCTCCACACCCTTAATCTATGGTGTGCAGAAACTTCACTGTTGAAAATACATAAGAGAAAGGTTCAGGCATGGCCGAATGGCCAGCCCCCTTGAATGATCAAGAGACCGAATAATCAAAGGCTAAACAGTCAAAAGATTAAACTGTCAAAAGATGTCTAATACAATAGTTAAATATCCTATTTATACTAGACTAGCAACTAGGGTTTACATGAGTAAGTAATTGATGCATAAATCCACTTCCGGGGCCCACTTGGTGTATGCTTGGGCTGAGCTTGATCTATCCACGAGCTGAGGCTTTTCTTGGAGTTGAACTCCAAGTTATAACATGTTTTGGGCGTTCAACTCCGGATCATGACGTTTTTCTGGCGTTTAACTCCAGACAACAGCATGTACTTGGCGTTCAGCGCCAAGTTACGTCGTCAATTTCCAAATAAAGTATAGACTATTATATATTTCTGGAAAGCTCTAGATGTCTACTTTCCAACGTCGTTGAGAGCGCGCCATTTGGAGTTCTGTAGCTCCAGAAAATCCATTTTGAGTGCAAGGAGGTCAGATTCCAACAGCATCAGCAGTCCTTTTGTCAGTCTTTTTCAGAGTTTTGCTCAAGTCCCTCAATTTCAGCCAGAAATTACCTGAAATTACAGAAAAACACACAAACTCATAGTAAAGTCGAGAAATGTGAATTTAACATAAAAACTAATGAAAACATCCCTAAAAGTAGCTTGAACTTACTAAAAACTACCTAAAAACAATGCCAAAAAGCGTATAAATTATCCGCTCATCACAACACCAAACTTAAATTGTTGCTTGTCCCCAAGCAACTGAAAATCAATTAGGATAGAAAGAAGAGAATATACTATGAATTTCAAAATATCAATTAATATTAATTATAATTAGATGAGCGGGACTTGTATCTTTTTGCTTCTGAACAGTTTTGGCATCTCACTTTTTCCTTTGAAGTTCAGAATGATTGGCTTCTCTAGGAACTTAGAATTTTGGATAGTGTTATTGACTTTCCTAGTTAAGCATGTTGATTCTTGAACACAGCTACTAATGAGTCTTGGCCGTGGCCCTAAGCATTTTGTTTTCCAGTATTACCACCGGATACATAAATGCCACAGACACATAACTGGGTGAACCTTTTCAGATTGTGACTTAGCTTTGCTAAAGTCCCCAGTTAGTGGTGTCCAGAGCTCTTAAGCACACTCTTTTGCTTTGGATCACGACTTTAACCACTCAGTCTCAAGCTTTTCACTTGGACCTTCATGACACAAGCACATGGTTAGGGACAGCTTGATTTAGCCGCTTAGGCCTGGATTTTATTTCCTTGGGCCCTCCTATCCATTGATGCTCAAAGCCTTGGATCCTTTTTACCCTTGCCTTTTGGTTTTAAGGGCTATTGGCTTTTTCTTTCTAATTTTTTCGCCACTTTTTTTTTTCGCAAGCTTTTTACTTTTCACTGCTTTTTCTTGCTTCAAGAATCAATTTTTATGATTTTTTTTAGATCATCAATAACATTTCTCTTTGTTCATCATTCTTTCAAGAGCCAACAATTTTAACATTCATAAACAACAAGATCAAAAGACATATGCACTGTTCAAGCATTCATTCAGAAAACAAAAGTATTGTCACCACATCAATATAATTAAATTAAATTCAAGGATAAATTCGAAATTCATGTACTTCTTGTTCTTTTGAATTAAAACATATTTCATTTAAGAGAGGTGAAGGATTAATGGAATTTATTCATAGCTTTAAGACATGGTTACATACTAATGATCATGAAGTAAAGACACAAAACATAGATAAACACAACATTAAAAACCGAAAACAGAAAGAAATAAAGAACAAGGAATGAATCCACCTTTAGTGGCGTTTTCTTCTTGAAGGACCAATGATGTTCTTAAGCTCTTCTATGTCCCTTCCTTGCCTTTGTTGCTCCTCCCTCATTGCTCTTTGATCTTCTCTTATTTCATGGAGAATGATGGAGTGCTCATGATGTTCCACCCTTAATTGTTCAACATTGTGGCTCAAATCTTCTAAGGAAGTGTTGAGTTGTTCCCAATAGTTGTTGGAAGGAAAGTGCATCCCTTGAGGCATCTCAGGGATTTCTTGATGATGAGCTTCCTCATGCATCTCTTGAGAACCGTGAAGGGTCTCTCTTGCTTGCTCCATCCTTCTCTTGGTGATGGGCTTATCCTCTTCAATGAGGATGTCTCCTTCTATGATAACTCCAGCTGAGTAACACAGATGGCAAATAAGGTGAGGGAAAGCTAGTCGTGCCATGGGTGAGGGCTTGTCGGCTATTTTGTAGATTTCATTGGAGATGACCTCATAAACTTCTACTTCCTCTCCAATCATGATGCCATGAATCATGATGGCCCGATCCACAGTAACTTCAGATCGGTTGCTAGTGGGAATGATGGAGCGTTGAATGAACTCCAACCATCCTCCAGCCACAGGCTTGAGGTCCAGTCTTCTTAGTTGGATTGGCTTACCTTTGGAGTCTCTTTTCCATTGGACTTCTTCCACACATATGTCCATTAGGACTTGGTCCAACCTTTGATTAAAGTTGACCCTTCTAGTGCAGGGGCGTACATTTTCTTGCATCATGGGCAAGTGGAACGCCAATCTCACATTCTCCGGGCTAAAATCTAAGTATTTCCCCCGAACCATTGTGAGATAATTCTTTGGACTCGGGTTCATACTTTGATCATGGTTCCTAGTGATCCATGCATTGGCATAGAACTCTTGAACCATTAAGATTCCGACTTGTTGCATGGGGTTGGTTAGGACTTCCCAACCTCTTCTTCGGATCTCATGTTGGATCTCCGGATACTCATTTTTCTTGAGCTTGAAAGGGACCTCAAGGATCACCTTCTTCCTTGCCACAACATCATAGAAGTGGTCTTGATGGCTTTTGGAGATGAATCTTTCCATCTCCCATGACTCGGAGGTGGAAGCTTTTGTCTTCCCTTTTCCTATTCTAGAGGATTCTCTGGCCTTAGGTGCCATTGATGGTAATGGAAAAACAAAAAGCTTATGCTTTTACCACACCAAACTTAAAATATTGCTCGTCCTCGAGCAAGAGAAGAAAGAAGAGAAGAAGAAGAAGAAGAGAATATGGTAGAGAGGGAGAGATGTAAGTTCGGCCAAGGTGAAGAAGAGGGGGTTGTGTTGTGTGAAAATGAAGTAGAATTGAAGGGTATATATAGGGAGAGGGGGGAGTGAATGTTCGGCCATTTAGGGTGGGAATGGGTGGGAAAATGTTTTTGAATTTTTGAAGGTAGGTGGGGTTTATAGGGAAGAGTGGATGGATGTGAGTGGTGAAGGGGGTGATTGGGAAGAGGAATTGAGGTGATTGGTGAAGGGTGTTGGGAAGTGTGACATGGGGAAGAGTAATCACAAAAAATAGGATTAGGAGGTAAGGTGGGAATATAGTAGGTGGGGATCCTGTGGGGTCCACAGATCCTGAGGTGATCCTGTGGGGTCCACAGATCCTGAGGTGTCAAGAAATTCCATCCCTGCACCAAATAGGCATGTGAATTGCCTTTGCACACCATTCTGGCGTTTAAACGCCGTGTGGTGCACATTCTGGGCCTTCAACGCCCATGTAAAGCATGTTTCTGGCGTTGAACGCCAGTTTTATGCTTGTTACTGGCGTTCAGCGCCAGCTTTTCTTCTCTAGGCACATTCTTGGCGTTCAGCGCCAGAATGTTGCTTGTTTCTGGCGTTTAGTGCCAAAATGATGCTCTGTTCTGGCGTTGAACGCCAGCCAGATGCATCTCACTGGCGTTGAGCGCCAGCCTGTGCTTCCTCCAGGGTGCGAATTTTTTTCTGCTGTTTTTGATTCTGTTTTTAATTTTTCTGATTTTTTTTCGTGACTCCTCATGATCATGTACCTAATAAAACACAAAATAACAAGAAAATAAAAAATAAATAAATAAAATTGGGTTGCCTCCCAACAAGCGCTTTTTTAATGTCAATAGCTTGACAGTGGCTCTCATGGAGCCACAAAGTGATCAGGTCAATGTTGTATAGTCCCAAAACCAAACTTAGAGTTTGGATATGGGGTCTTAACACCAAACTTAGAGTTTGGTTATGGCCTCCTAACACCAAACTTAGAGTTTGACTGTGGGGGCTCTTCTTGACTCTGAACTGAGAGAAGCTCTTCATGCTTACTCTCTTTTGTCACAGAGGGATGGCCGTGTGCCTTTAACACAAGGTAGTCCCCATTCAATTGAAGGACTAATTCACCTCTGTTGACATCTATCACAGCTCCTGCTGTGGCTAGGAAAGGTCTTCCAAGGATGATGCAATCATCCTCTTCCCTCCTAGTGTCTAAGATTATGAAATCAGCAGGGATGTAAAGGGCTTCAACCTTTACTAACACGTCCTCTACTATTCCATAAGCTTGTCTCAATGACTTATCTGCCAGTTGTAATGAGAACAAGGCAGGTTGTACCTCAATGATCCCCAGCTTCTCCATTACAGAGAGTGGCATAAGATTTATCCCTGACCCCAGATCACACAGAGCTTTTGCAAAGGTCATGGTGCCTATGGTACAAGGTATCAAAAACTTGCCAGGATCTTGTTTCTTTTGAGG